>NW_009927441.1:0-6127 GCF_000696875.1 Nestor notabilis | reverse complement strand
CCCGGTCTTTTGAAAAGCTTGTTAAATTTAGCTCTAAGTCCCAGCTAAAATGTCACAAAATGAGCTTTTGTGAAAGTACCATTACTTGAAAAGCCATTTCCTGTAATTCTGTCACTTGAGGTAGAGCAGGCTAGTCTCTTAATTCATGAAAATGGGAGCTGGTTCCATGGAAACCCCTCACATCATTGAATGATCTACTACCCAATAATCAACTTTTATTATTCCTTTTTTGCCTTTATCCCTTACATGTACCACATGGATGCTAAAACTTTCCCTTTCCACTGAGAAACAGATTATTTAAGGACTTGGAGCTTTTTTTTTTCCCTCCCCGTCTTACTGCCTGCTGTTATGGAGCAGGAATTTTCTGGGAGAATATTTTTCCTGTAAAATCAAACTCCCTCAGTCAATTTCTTATGCTGCCGTACTGTGTTATTTTAGCTACTAGTATTGCCTACATCATCCATTGTGTAATACATTTCCAATCATAGGACTGCTGTGAACTGGTAACTACTAAACTTTTTAATACTTTTGACTGAAAACGATTATGCTGGGCTGATTCCTCATGGTTGGAGTTTTGATTTATTTTTTTTATAAGTGTTGGGCATATCTACTGTCTCTATGCTTTGGCCTTAAATGTGGTGACCAAATGTCTATGTGACACATGAAAGTAGAATGGAAATGCATCCTGAAGCATTTACCAGATCAGAACAACATGTTCCCAGGGATTATGTGTAAGTACTGGCAAATACCTAAAGCAGATAATGAGCCTTTGTCTGTTTTTCAGGTGTCAAAGAATATCCTTTGCACCTGGCTCTTGCAGCCACTAATACAGTTTGCTGTAAGAAGTGTTGTTTTCTTTCTGTTTCTTTGAAAAGCTGGGGCTTTCTCTTTGTAACTTTTTCATGCCTTTGATAGCTCTCCATATTATATATGCAACTACCTTGTTTGTGTAGTATTCCACAACAGAAGGACCCTAAGATGGCTGGACAGCCCCCTGCAACTGTGTAACAATACTTTGCAAATAAGACTGCATTCTCTTGGAGCACTTCATACAGAGATAGCCAGGGGGTACAGCTTGCAAACTAGTTTGTAGAGCTGTGGCTGCTTTCTTCCTCTATGGTGGTAGTCGCTGTAGACTTGTTATACATCAGCTTTGAAAACTTAAAACCAACTTTGCATTTTTTTCAAGGTACAGGTATACTGCCTGTGTTCCAGGACAACTTCCCAGTGCTCTCAAGAAAATTAACTACAAAGCTGCTGCTTTAATCTGAGAGTTCAGCAGCAAAGTACTTAAATCACTGGTATAAAGTTATGCATAATGTAAACTATTGACATGCATGTTTGTTAAACTAAGATTTTCAGGGCAGCTGAAGGGACTGTTAAGTATTGTTTCATTTAGGTGCTCTTGCTGCTTGCTTTATCCTATTGGTTTTGTCTCACACTTAACTTGTAAGCTCCTTTAAGACAGAGAACACCTCCTGTTTGGTTCTGTAAATAAATCAAGTAAGTGCTGCTCTAAAATAGTAGGTAACTGGTGCTAAAGCAATCCAGGTAGTAGGATCTGCCATGATCAAAGAAATACAAATGTGTACAGGGGACTTAAGTGAGATTCGTCCCTTTCATGCTTTCTGCATATTTTCATGTTTTGCTGCCTCCAACCTCAAATGTCGCTCCCTTCCATACAGATATTTTGGCAGTAATCAAAATCACCAGGAAATTAAAATTGTTTTTTTTCCCATAGACAACCATGACGCTGGGCATAATGATAGATACCTCCTCAATAGCTCTACATCATGGGTGGGGCTTTTTTGTCTTGTTTTGATTTTGGGTTTTGGTTTGGTTTGGTTTTCCCCTGCCAGAAGCTGCTATCTCAAGAAACAAATATATTCCAAGAATCAAAGATGCCTATTGCCTTTCATGAGACTAGTGCTGTATTTGTACAATTGATACTTTCCAGCAGGTGGTTGATGTCATTCAAATAACCTCCAGATACCTGGCTATAAAGAAATGGCTCATACTTCAATTTTATCCCTACTTGGATTTGTTTTTCTTAATAGCAAGATAATAGCAAGATTTCATACAGAAAATTTTCCTTATACAAGGAAAAGAGAGTTTTTTGAAAAAAATATATAAATTAGATGGGCACTATTTTAGTGACACCTATTTCACAGATGGGATTCTTTGTGCTTAAATTGTGGGTGGAATTAGGGAATATTACTCAGGTTATTACATATATTTTTATAATTCTTGGATGTCTAAAGAAGTAAGAAACCCGAAACAATCTCAAGCTGAGGTGCTACTGTAATGCTGCTTTTCTGTCTGAGTGTATTTCTAAGGATGCTGCAATACATTTTTTCACTGACTGCTGCAGAGCTGTGTTGCATCTGGTCCTCAGAAGCACATGTCAAAAGACATGTTACGTTGGTGAATACCAACAAGGTGGTTCCCCTAGCAACAATAAATAGAAGAAAGCTCAACCAATTCAAGTGATTTATCCTTATAAGTGTATGGCAGCAAAGGTGGATTTTGAACACTAAGGAAACTCGTTAGCTGTAAGAAGAAAAGCAGCAAATAAAGAACAGTAGATTTCTCTTGCCCAGCACTGCTGTTTATTAGAATCATATATGGTGTAATTATTAGGAATTTGCATAGGATATTCTTAACATGAAATATAACCTCATTTTACTTTTTTCTTCTGCAGCCTTTATTTTTATGTACTATAGGGAAAATGCTATATGGGAAGGAGAAAGAACTTTCAGAAAGGGAAATGATTATTTGGATATATTAACCATCCAAACTTTATTAATATGTCCTGCATGTTTACTCAGGCCTAGAATTTGAGTGACATAGGCCACTCAGTGGTTCAGATGTTCATCCACTAAGGGATGAAATTCGGAGATTTAAACATAACAATTTCATCAAGTCTACCCAGCCTTAATTCTCAAATGTAGCCATGAGAGGTTGTCATGGCACTCCCAGTTGTATTATTGCTGCCTCTGTGAAGAAAGCTGTACAAAGCAAGACTAAGGATTACTCTTGGGAGCATCTCATTGTAGCTCTGCAGAATAAAGGGTAAGATTATGGTACCGTTGACTCATGTTGTGGAATAGCTACGCATTAGGTACTGCTAACTGCTACACATCGCTTGCTGGAATCTGCGTGGATCTTTCTCTTGGCAATTGGTATCTAGAATATACAGCGGGTAGGCTCTTCTCTCTGTATTGTTGTTGGCTTTCAAGTCCTCTGAGTCACCTTTCCTCTGGAGTTTAGAGCTGGGAATGAATCCAGCGTAATTCTAACTCACTATAGTTCAGCAGTGCTATTTACCTTTCAGTGCTATCTCTACATCACGCATTCCATCTTCCCCATTCTGTTTCCAGGTGTCTGCCTGAGGTCTGCAGTTTGTGCTTATGATTTGTAAATGCTGCACAATGGTTATGTACCTTGCATTTTAGTCTTGGCTAGAACTGTTACATTGTTACTGCTTCTGCACTTTCTGGATGCAAGTGTAATTACTCTTCAAGGCTGTGCTGCTACCTAAAGAGTTTTGATGCACTTCTATACACCTTACCTGACTACTCCGCAGCTGCTGGCTTCTACTTTAAATCATCTTTGAATATATGTGTAAAGTTCCAGTATTTTTCTCACTACTTCCACTGATTTCAGAGGCAGTGGAATCCACTCGTACATTAACACTGCCAGTATTGCATTTATTTCATTGCTGAAGAATTTTTTAATGGAGGTTCTCTCTCATTTTCAGTTCCCTTTGCTGTTGTTTTGCTTTGAATCCATGCTGTAAAACTTCTCAGTTGCTTTGCCCTTGCTGTCCTCTGTGTTCAGGTAATGCAGTAGTTTTGTATTTGGGATTTTTCTTCTACCAGTGCAAATGAGAACAAAACTAGATGTTTCAGATAGAGCAACCACCTTTGTATGCAAATCTGCACAGACACATTAAAGGCAGGAGCTGTCATTTCATGTGTCTAACTGAAAGCCTAACTGCAGTAAGACCTGGGTTACCAGGCCCTTTTGGCACAGATTACTTTGTCTGTCCCTGCTTTTCCTCTCACGTGGTAAATGGGACGAGGGGCACTCTAGGATGGGAAGGGCTTTGGGGTGGAATTACGATTTAGATATGACAACTTTGAATTGTTTTGCTTGTCCCAAGACAAAGCAGACAGAGTCTGGGCTTTGGCTTAGCAGGCTGAGAACTGGCAGCTTTGTCTCCTTCAGAGGCCTTGAGCAACACTCCTACAGCCAGAGCCCTGATCTGGGACAGGAGATAGGCTCTGGGACTCTCCCAGGGAGCTATTAGAAATGACTGCACACCTTGTCCTTCCTTTTACCTTATTCTTTTGTATTTAGAAATACAGCAACCCTCCTCTTAGGCAGAGATGCAGATGAGGAGAGTAGCAGGTAGTAGGATAGGGGGTGTTTCCATGTAAACAAAATATGACATGATTTGGAAGAGGAGGAACGCACCGATGGAGGGAAGTGTTAGCATGAGTTCTCCCTATTAATGACACAGAAGGCTGATGAACTACTGAGGTAAGAAAGCAACCTGTGAAGAACTGGTTTAACCACAGAATTTTTTGTTTGTTTTCTCGAAGATGGCAGCAACCCTTGAACCAGGTGCATCTGCATTTATTTCAAAGCTAAGAAAGGAAAACTGAGGCAGCACCCATGTGACCTGGTAGGACAAGACAATATGACACGATATGCATTAACTCAGATAATTACAGTTCAGAGTGCTATATCCTTACTTGCATAGCCAGAAATTAAAACTTTCTCAAGATTTGCCCAGAGTAACAGGCATTTCTGCAGTACCCTTGAAGTCTTCAGCAACTGGTTTTTTTTCCCTTTCAGTGAAACCTGTTTGGTATTATTACATTAAATTCTGATTCACCAGTGTTTATGATGTGTGTAGGTTAACGCAATCATGCATTCTGTTTGTCACCACAAGTCCATTTCCGGACAAAGGAAAATGCACACAGGGATGAACAAGTATTTAAAAAGCTTGAAGCCCTCCTGACTTTTAAAGGAATTTACTGTAGTGAATAATGTTTGTGTATATCCATTTAAATGAGAAGATTTTAAGATTATAAATCAGGCGAAGGCAGTGTATCTCAACTTTTTTATTACAGAAAGAGTAGGTTGAACTGTAATTATATGTCGTATGATTAAAATACTTCCATTTATAATTTGTTGGTTACATGTTTCACTGCAAGTCAGTACTGTATGTCTATTTAAACATGAACAGATGCAAAAAAAAACCCCAACCCCAAATCTACTTAATGTTCAGTGACTGAACACTTCCATAGAATATACTTTGGAAATACTCATCAGCTAAATTCTGTAGACTATTTACTGCCTGAGAAGTACTCCATTACCATTCAATTCTTGAGATCATTTTATAACATTTCATTTAATAATAGCTTTTCACCTTTTGGCATCTAGCCATGGCCATAAACACGACAAATTTATCTAATTTTCAAATGCAGTCTAAAGAAAGGCTAGGAATAGCTTGCATTAGTGGAACAATTGTATAACGGGTCAATCATCACGGCACGTGTAATGAGAAAATATTGCAACAATTAAGAGTTGTTCTTTTCTATCTGAGATTTGCAAGTAACAACAAAAAATAATGTCTGTGCTGAAATAAGGCTGGGTTTGGTTTAGTTTCAAGGATAACCAGTGTTCATATACATCATAGTTTAGGACTGACAACTTGTCCTGTTACTGCAAACAGTAATATTAAGGATGTGCAGCTGCTTGAATGAGTCCAGAGGAGGCCACAAAGGTGCTCAGAGGGCTGGAGCACCTCTCGTATGGAGACAGGCTGAGAGAGTTGGGCTTGTTCAGCCTGGAGAAGGCTGCAGGGAGACCTGACAGCAGAGATGGAGCTGCACTCACAATTCACTGCCTGGACAATAAACTGAAGAGACAGAGACAAGCGAGGCGTTTCGTCTCAGCGACAGCTATTTAGTACCAACCATGCAGATATACGCATTCATTTTATCTCCCGCTCCTAACGGTTTATTCAGCAGCTCACCAAGCGTTACTCTTCTTTTACAGTGTTTAACCGGCCTCCTCTGAGAGGCTCCGCGCTCGGCGCCGCACGGAACCCTGC
>NW_009927440.1:667-78875 GCF_000696875.1 Nestor notabilis | reverse complement strand
GTTGCCGGCTGGGCTTGAACCACGACAGGTCCTTGGTTGATTTAGAGCTTCATATTTTTAAGAGATATTGAGTACTGATTTGGAGACTTCAAGTGATGGAAAATTCAGCACACCTGTAAGTAAATTGTTTTAAGGTTTAATTATCACATGGTAAGATTGTGCTTTATTTGTAATCTAAATCAGTTCAGCTTCCAGCTACTGGGAATTAGATATTGTAAATTCAGCACTGATTTAACAAAGCTATTCAGGAAAAATCATCCTTAATTTATAGAGCAAGGAGAAAGATTTCCATGAGAGATGCACCTTTTGGGGAAAAAAAATTCAAAAGATTGAAAAGATGAGCAATTATAAATATTAAATGCGTTGCAGGTGTCTAACACCAAACACTGCAGAGGAATGTAGGGAAGTGAAATCATCTTTACCTCTCTCTGCTAGTCGAAGCCTATGATATAAGGCTAAAACGTAATTTGTTAGTTGATACTGACTAATGGGAAGACAAAATTTTCCTTAGTATGAAATAGATAACCTCTCAATGCCATCATTGAAAGGAGAAGTCTTAGTATGTCGTTTCCCAAACAGAGAAGGAATGCAGATGCCATGTCATCCAAGTTTTATGTCCCCAATAGATTTGCTAAGCTTCACAGTTGAACTAAATCTAACCCTTGCTGAATTGCTCTCTGTTGTGCTGCCTACACTCAGAAATGTATTTCAAATGTCCCCAAGACCTCACTGTAGGAAAAAGAAACCTTATTGAGTCTAGAAAGGCTTGAACAACTCTAATTTTAAAGATTAATGTAAGCAGGTTTGATTTATCAGCAAAATGTGCCTCACATCGGCTGTTGAACCAATGGACAATCCATTGGGCAAGGGAGAAAATGAAGACCATTAAATCATTTTATGTCCCTTTTAACTGTCATCTTATCCTTTTCCTACCATGTGAGTGGTGTTGTGACAATATTTGGTGCATTCAGTCATTCAGAGACTGTTGCGTATTTCATTTGTTCTGAAACCCGCTGCCGCTGGGGAAGAAAGCAAAGCAAAACAAAATCATTGCCACAGGTCAGACTTTGAGGAATCCAATTTTATCAACAGAAGTCTGGAATTCACAAGCTCTAATCTGATGTTTTAAAGTCCCTAAGGTAAGATAAATAAAAATTTATCTTACTTTTCTCCCAAAGTAGGATTTGTAATTTAAATCTGAAGATGATAAAATTATTTCATTCATGTCACACACATGGAATGGCTTCCCTCTTCCCCCCTCCTCCCCCAAGATTTTTATGGCATTCTAACACAGGACTCATAGTTCTATAGGGAATACAGTATTAAGCATTGGTCCCCTTTTGTTTTCTTATACAACAGGTAGAAAGTGTTGAATGCCTTTGCACTAAAAGTACAATAAGCCGTTATTCAAAAAGTACATGTAGCAAAATCATATATAAATAAAATATGGCTTGTCTCTGACATAAAGTATATTCTTCTCTCTGCAAAATATCAGTTCTATAGATGCCTGTAGTAAGAAACAATGTTGGGGCAGTAGGCAGTTTAGAACATAAATCAGTGTACTCTGTTCTTACCAGGTTTAGAAAACATGCTTTTGTGGGTAATGTTCACTAAAACTTAGTAAATTAGTGTTGAGAATTGTCAGTGTCTTTTTAAAAACTTCGTATTATCCAAGATATTGCCTTTCTCCCCTAAAAGCATTAATCTTTCATATTTATGTAAAGTATTGAAATGAGATGGAAATGTATATGCTCAGTCCCTAAGGATAATTTCCTAAGCAATAACCTGGTCACTAATGACTAAATCCAACCAACAAAAACTTTTCTGTCATTATGAGTTGATACAATTGTTGCATAAAGGGCTATGCTCCATTAGAATGCCTTTCTCAGTCATTCTAACTGCAATATGGTTCCTAAACTAATCAAGATGTTAACTATAAAATAATTCTCACTCTACCTACAGTCCTGGAAACATCAAATGCACAAACATAACATGCTTTTTTGTTACTGCAGCTGTCCAAATTCAAAGGGTAGGAGCTGCAAGTAGGAGGAAAAGAGACAAAATATATTCCTTTTTCCACAGAATTTAACTATTTCTGACCACAAGTCAAGGACTCACTGATAAAGCATTTCAGTCTAACTTAATGGGCTCTTTCTAACATTTTAAACTGGTTTAGGGATGGTTTAGGGTCTTTTTTCTGTGTTTGTTCGTTTGTTTTCTTGATTAGTTAGTTTTGTTTCCCTGTTTCCCTCAGGTTTTTGCTAGGGCACATGGATACTGTACTCCACTCCAACTGGAGCTTAAGGGGACATGTGTGACTCCTTATCCTGCTATTAGTCTGCATCATTTCCTGCTTAAAAAAATAAAAACAGCTCTAGAGTTTCTGTGCTACTGACTTGCCTCTAATCTTCCTGCTGTGTAATCTGATTCATAGGTAAAGCAGGAGGAAATGCTGTCTCTGTCAGAATAATTTTAGGCTTTAAGAAGTGATGCTTTGTCAGGATTTCTAAGTGATTTCTAAGCTGCCCTTTGCATGCTCACATTTGAAGCTATCCCTCCTGGCTTTGGTTTTTCAAGACATTATTTCATTCAGATGTAAAAAATAACATCCCAGCATCAATATTGAAATACTGTGCCTGGATGCTGATGTAGTTGACTTAAAGTTGTTAAAATTCACAGAATCATCAATGTGTACTTCACTTAATCAATTTTTTAGCAACACAGAATCAACAGTTTAATGAGAAAAGCTTTCCCAGGATCACAGCCCCCTCCTCCTCATTATGAGAGTCAGTCTTACATTAAAGAAATGGTAAATCCTATAGGATTTCCCTTTCATGAAAGACTGAGCTGTCCCAGGTGTAACCTTTCTTTTTGCTGGATGAGGAGGACAAGTGCTAAAGTAATGAGATAATCCATAAGCATTGTTTTTGTATCATTCATCTTACATATCTTTGGGGGCATTATGTATGTGTTTTCCTTAGAGTTTGCTCCATTGCTAGTCCAGCCCACTGCTGACAGATCCAAGCAGCTACTCAAGGTCAGGCAGTTCCTTAGTTTCAAACTTTTCTTTGGCTCTTTTCCCATTGTCATTTGAATTAGCCTTAGCTCATCAACATAGCTTTTAAAAAATGCCACTGAGATCATGGTTTAACGAACTGAGAAATGAATGTGTTGACCTTACAGTTTTAAAGAGGACCACAGTATGGTTTTGTTCATGGCCTCATTGGTCTCGCTGTGGAATAACACCTTCAAGTAAATGTATTTTTCCACAGCTTCACTCCCATAGTTTAAGGATATCTCTCAATTAGCTGAAGTATTCTCCTTTTAGAGCTCAAACATCTTGGACTAGGTTAGCTGAGTAGTGTAATTTGCTAGGGACCTTTTTATCAGGTCATTGAACTTTTAAGCTGTGTAAAGGCCAGTGTGTTAGAATCCCACAGCGAAAGATTGTTTAAATATTTGTATTTGAATATTACCTAAATCTGAGGATTTCGCAACTCCTCACCTCTCATTTCCTGACAAAGCACTCAGACAAAGAGCTTCCCTGGCTGCAGTGGGAAGAGCTGTAAAATAAGGAGGAGAAAAAAAAAAACCCAACCCCAAACCAAAACACACTTCTGCTCCCCAAGGGAGAGACAACAGAGTAACTTCAAACAAGACTTTGCATTCTTGTCTCTCAGCCCTGGGCTCAGCTGGTGGGCATGCATTCTTCTTTCTCAATTTGATTAACAAGTAACCCCCTGTCACAGGATCATTTGGACATACGTGGCCCTACTCTTGTCTTTCACCTTTTATTAGTTGGACATTGCTAATCATGTTCATTTCCTAGGAGCCTTTTCATTTAAATTAATTTCAGTGCAGCCTGTATGTTGTCTGTGCATTAAAGGATTACATGGTAACTTACCCATACTGGGATGAATTGAACATGCTGTATTTCATCTTTAGAAAAGTATGAAAATACATGATTTGATTTCATTCATTCAAATTAAAGTTCAGTAGTGTGTGTGCATTCTGGTATAATAGTTTGACTGTGGTGTGTGAACCTTTCTTTTGCTTCCTTTCCCTATTCATGATGTGATTTGCAAAATAATTCTTTAAATTCTGGGCTATGAGTATTGTCACATTAACATAATTACCTAATTTCTTGTTTTGTGAGTTACAACACATGAGTAATAATAGTCTCAGCTTATTTGCACATTTTCTTCTGTGCTTTGTGATCACAGTAAACAGATTAGAAATGTGATTTTTGGGTTTTGTTTTTTGGTTTTTGTTTCTTTTTTAAAGAAAGGATTATTCAAATAGAATGATTACGTGGCCCATTTATGCATTTGCAAAACCCCCAGGAGATTCTAGCTAGGGACTGCAGCATCCTTTCAGGCACCTACCTGCAGTCGTGGTCTCTATTAAGGCTTCCTCTTCACAGGAACTACTTCTACTGTATTTGGACAACACAAGAGGCATTTAACACCAATTTATCCTTTAATTTCAGGAAACTAAAACCAGATTAGTAAAGGATTTTAATCCCCGCAGGGACAGGTCTCAGGTACCTGTACTGACGAGTGGAGAAAGTGTGCTTATGTGAAGAAAGGGAAAAAAGAGATAAAATTCAGAGTTTAATTAAATATTTAATGTCTAAGTTGTTTGTATTGGCATAGCCAATAGAATCCAGTGAAACCATTTTTACATATAACATGTTTTGTGACTTTTCAGGATTCTCCTGTAAAGAGAACTCCTTTTCAGACAGATCTTTAGACCTGATTTGCTATTTTTAACGTATTATTGTTTGCCATATAAATATCAGTGCTGGAATATGCAGTGATACTTAACTGGGGAACCAAATAGGATTATTTTAATTTTCAATTTTTTTCGGAATTTATTTTGTCTTAATAAAAATTCATTTCAAAGTGCTTTAGAGATCTTTATACTAAAGCCACTAGTATGCAAGTCTGTACAAGGATCTCCTAAGGTAGTTTTGAGATCTAAAACACTGCCTTTTCCCAGAAAGTGTTAGCTGTAATTAAACACATTCTCTGGAACCTAAGTATAGTTTAAAACGGGTAAGGATACTTTTGAGAACAAACGAGAAGGCATACTGGCTATATTGTTGTCTTCCACTCTTCATCCCAAGAAGAAAATATGACAGTGGTCAAAATCCATTCAATATAACTCTAAACCGAGGAACATTGAAGATCCTTACTCATCAGATATGCATTTAGAAAAATATTATCATTGTGCTTCCACCTTATGAGCAGGTGCTGGGTGTGGGTTACATTGGCTGCGTAAAGGAACACAGATGGGTGAGGACAGTAAATGGTGGGTTACTGCTCCCTTCCTCCCTCCCCCCATCCCCCCCGTGAGTTTCTAAATTTTAATTTACTTGGCCATGGCATTTTTTTTTTATCTGGATCAGGTATGTTTTATTTTTAAGCACATGGTTCATGCCTCTCAAGCGTGATTCTTTAGTTCTAAAAGAAATTATTTTAAAGGAGGAAAAATTCTCTGCAATTTTATCTAATTGTGTTTAAAGAAATCCTAATGTAGCAAAGTTATAAAAGATGTGAAATTTCCAGTTGTCAGTTAAAAGTCAATTTGGAAAAAAACTCTTCAGAAAGCAGAGACCTATGAGACTTTTTTTCTTGGTCAAATTGTTTGCTCTGTAGCTATTTTGATACGTACATGGAAAAAAGGGACAATTTCATGGATATTTGGCTTTTTCTGTTTGTACTGAATCAGGAGTTTATCTGAGCTGGTGAAAGATCTCTCGGCCTTCACCACACTTTGTGGTGTGGTGAAAAATTAAAATCAATAGAAGGAGAAAGCATGTCATTGTTAATAGCTGGGGGGTGTGCGTGTGTGAAGGCACAAGTCATGTTTTGAACTGATTTCAAGCCAATTTTCAGTGAAAGCCTAATCTTCCCAAGATGTGGGAGAGGCCAATTAGCATTTCTTTAAAAACTCCCTAAAAGTAGGATTGTAAAGGAAGACTGACAGTGGGGTCTATGGTGGCAGTAGTGTAATTTGTTTAATTTCTACTAAACCTTGTTTACGTGATATGTACAGTCTGTAATGTAACTCGGGTTAATCTGCCCTTGAAAAGAATTGTAGTAACTCCAGAAGTGTGTTAAATAATGTCACAGTCATGAGTGCAAGCAGAAGGGTGAGTAGAATTTTCTCATAAATGCTATACTTCATGAAGATGCAATCAGATTGAAATGCTTCGAGCAAAGGAAGGTCCAGTGGTGGCCTTTAGGAAACAAGGAGCTTGTGTGTAGGGCAGTGGTGGTACCTGGTGGAAGTCTGAGCTGCAGAAATTGCTTCTTTTGGGTTTTCTGCCACATAACGCAATGTTGGCTGACAGCAGTAAAATGTCAAGAATTGGGTTTGAATTTCTGTAATTTCAGTCCAGCATTCAGCAGCATCATTCTTGAGCAAACCATTTTCTGTTGTGCAAAACAAAAAAGAAACAAGAATGCCCAAAGCAGAGGTTTAATGTGTTAAATAGAGCATTGCAGGGAAATTAATGATGGGAAACAAATGCATGTATTAAACTGCAGGAACTATGGGGCATCCTAGATGATGTTGGTACCTACAGACCAGGTAGGTTTCTGCTGCCACAGTCCAGATGAAAAACAATAGATGATTTTCTGTGCTCAGTGAACTATCACTCTCTTTCTATGTATTCTCTGGAAATATTTGAAGAGAGTAGGTTCCACCTTTAGCGATACAGATTCAGACTACCTCCGTATTTCATTTACATGGTTGCAGTTAAATAGTAAATGTAGGATATATGGTTAATTAAGATTTGTTTTGGTTTTCGTGTAAGATAGACTTATCAAGGGATATGAAAGAGCTGTCATGATAAAGCTGGGACCCGAACACCCAGATTTTGAGATTATTGCAAATATTTGAGTTAAACATTTAAATTGATATAGGATCTATATACCTTCATCAGGATAGTGTTTTGCAAACTGTTTTGCTTTTATATGAGTAAAAAGAGAGATTATTACTTAAGATCATTACTTAATGTTCTTTGTTGACATGGAAGATGTCCAGAGTTATACTGAAAATTCTGATCATTTCCTCAGTTGTTCAACTCCTGTGACAACAGCCCAGAGGGTATCTATCCACTGTGTCCCTTTGAAGTTTTAAAACACAGTTAATATTTTTATTGTGTTTTGAATCCTGCTAAACATCAAATGAAACTCTTCCATATAATTTTGTTTGTATTATGTCTTTAAAGTGGGCATTAGTAAAGGGATGAAACAAGACTCTTCTAACTTCCATGGAAAGCTTTTAATGCAATACTATCCTTAAACATTTTTTCTTTAATCTTCTGGATCATGAAAGAAAATATATGAGAGGTTTTTCATTTAAAGTGTGTCTGACAGGACTAAACATAACATCTGTAGAGTCTTACCTCACTGAAATAAATATAAAAGAATCTGACAGTACTTCTGTAAGTGGATTGCCTCAGATTTGTATAGGTCGTTGTAGTCAAATAGAGTGCGTGCTTTGGAATACTGTTTCTAATGTCCAGTTAAATTGAAAATGGAACTTCTGTTATCCATATTGATGAACAAAAGGACTTGTAGAATGTCACTGTTAGATAAAAATCTTTATGGACACTCCTGTCTGAGAACTGCATTGCTTTTGATACTGTAAGAGGAATTTGTTGTAACAGCCTGACATGGGGTAGTAATTTCTTGAGTAATATTATTTGAAAGAGCGTAAATACAGAGAAGTACTGTCTTCCTTAACACAAATAAAGGTTTCAATATAAGTGATTTTAAGATGGAATGCCAGTATATTATAGATATAATTGGTTTCTTAATTCTTGGAGTAAAAGCCCCTTCTAACGGGGAGCATCAAGATCAGTGTGGAAATCTGGCTCAAAATTAATAATCAGTGTCAAAAATAATATTTTGAGATTACGTGACCAGTTTCTTCAGCTGTCCTGCACATACAGTACACACGAAATCGATCTTGGATTTCACTGGATATGGATAGAGGATACTACCTAAATTGTATCATTTGAAAAAAAAGGATTCAAACATCTCTTAGACCCTGGTCTCATCCTCTGAAGAGAAGTGATTTTTTTTTTTTTTTTTTTTTTTTTAGAGTGTATAATTGAAAATTGATTTCACTTCTTCCACAGAGGGATACAAAATCAAAGCTTTGATTTGAGGGACAGAGGAATGAAAATCTGACACAAAACTTAGCTAACTTAGCTAACATACGTTTTCTACAAAACACATAATCAAGCAAAACTTATTTACTTCAGCAATCTGCTACAAGCTTTTTTCCCACTGAACAAATGTGAAGGATTGTATGATAACATGGACAGTTTGATGATGCGTGAAGTTACATTCAGGTCTTTGTTATCTTCTTTTTCTTGCAGGAATGTCTAGTGATAAGATTATTGTATAGGTTCTTTACCTAGGCATTTATCTATAAGATGTATAATCTTACAAACTCGTTAACCACTATGAATTTAAAAATTTGAGATCAACAGTATGAAATCCTGCCAGTTTTTTGAGTCCCAATTAAATGTTTGTCAATAAATGTGTATTATCTATGTAGAACTTAAGCCAATTCCTTGAAGTTTGTGATTGCTATAGATAGACGTTATCTACTGTGTCACTTCAGGGTCCATTATTTTCATAAATTAAGTAGATACTGGAGTAAAAGTCCCCAAACTCTCAATTCTTTTTTACAAGCAAGGGCTACATTATGAACATAACTTGAGCAGCATGTTATATTAACCTGTCTTAGAAATGTATGCTAATCAATTTAAAGGGTGAAGGGATAGTCTTTTAGAAATCTGTTTAAGGTCAATAGAAACTGCGTGTCTGTGAAAACAGCAACTCCATTCCATGGTGTTTGGCTGGTTTGTTTTCAAAATATTTTTGTTCTATATAAACTTCCCCAGTTGCTACAGCTCTAAGTTAGAGCTGATTCTAGCTAACTTACAGCTGTTAACTCATTTGGAATAGTGGAAATAAACAGTGTTAAAAGCGTGTTGTCACTCGGGGCAGATATATTTACTAAGGCTTAACAGCTATTTTTACTTTTTTTTTACATTTATGGGGATGTTGTTTTAAACAAATTCATAATTAATAAGTGCCTTAATTTGTCCAGTTGTTCAGTGGAAGTTCTTTATTCTGTGGAATGTTTAGCAAGACATGGATGCTTATAATCAAGGAAGAGATAATAAAATAGTTGAGGTGCAAGCAGCCTTTCCTGCAAGTCTCTGGCTTTGGTAATGAATTTCAATGACCAATTAACTCTGCCACTGGGTAAAGTGGAAGAGATTATAGTGATTTTTCAAGCATTTTTGTTTTTCTTTCCTAGCAGTGTAGTTTAGATATGTGATGATTCGGAAGTGGTTGATAAACTGCTAAAAAATAAGAAATACAATCAATAAATTGCACAAAAGCTGCCAATATCAGAATTACAGATTCTTGTGTATTCAAAATGCATTTGCCCGACTCTTTTCATGCATTAGAAGTTGGAATAATCCATTGTAGCTCTGTATGATCGTCGAGATGCAGTAAGGCAGAGTTGAATTATTTTAGTATTGTTACTTCATGACTGTGTGTTGCTGAATGCTTGACCTTTCGAGCCTGCAAGATGATTTCTTGAAAACTAACGTGTCTTAGTTGTTGGCCTCACTGTCACTCTGACACTGAACCGTGGCAAAAAGGAGCAGCCCTGTCAGATGGGCTACATGGCTGGAAGGCACGAGTGGTTCCTCCTGGATAAGAAGGAAGAGTCATGCTAGAGTGTAACCTCCAGCTGAGACATGTAATGTCAGGGTGGAGTGGGTGGATGAGTTAGGCTACTTTTTTGACAGCTCTAGTCAAATCGTTTTCTGGAATACAAGTAACCAGCACAAGCAATTGTTTGGCATGTAAGCAGGCAGCTGTAAGAATTACTGGATCAGCTTAAACCAATTCTAATTGATAGTAAAGCAGCTACGGTAATCTTCACTTTTGCTTTTAAACTATTGTAAAAGAATTGTAACAACAGTAAAAAACCAATAATATTTACCAGTGTCACTAAAACATGTGTGAAATGGAGCCCCGTAATTCTGCTGCATTTCTTACCTCTTCATAAAGTAATAATAATATTTTATTTGTCCAGATAAATTCAGCTCCAAACTCTTAAAAACTGATTTACATTTTTAACATAGAGAAGTATGTTTTATAAATTTGCTTTTCAGTCCTCCTTTGTGTAAGCTCATATGAAGCAAAAATATGTGTCAGCACAAATGTTTGCAGATTGGTGAGTTTTGATGATTTGCATTTAGAGGTATGTAATCTTCTGAGTTTCTAACTCTCAGATGTCTCTGTTTCGAAGAGTGCTAAACAAATACATTTTTTCTTATATTTAGCAGTTTGAACTAGGACTTGACCCTCATTGAAGTCATAAATTTTAACATTCTCTGAAGGTTAAATGTTCCTCTTCTTGAGTATTCAAGTGTCGATACTGTTTTCAAACATCTCTGAAGCAGTTTTTGGGTTTATACATTCATTTGTATATTTTGGAAGGAACATGAAAGTAGACATGTCAGTTATGTTAAAATAACCAACTTCTGTGTTTTGATTCCTCATTTGCAAGGAGCATGGACTAGATAGTAAAAAGTAAACCACTGTGTGCGGCTGTCAGGAGTAGTTCACAGGAGCTTGAATACGTAAGCTTAGCTGAAGTAACTTCAGTAACATTAAATATTAAAGAAATTACTTGCCATTTGAGAAATGTAGTCCATGTTCTCATTCAGTAATTGAATAAGGCCAAGTTTCTACTTACTCCCAGTTTTAGAGAAGGTGATGGGAAAGATCAGTTGGGCTTCATGGAAAAAGCAGTGCAAGGAAAGCTTGTCTGTAAACACCTTGTAGGGGAAGTGTTTTTGTAACTGAGGAAGGTGAGATGAAATCTCTGCATCTCCTGGAGCTGGAGGGCAAAGGAAGGTTACTATTTTGTGTTTAAATGCTTCAGTTTGTTAATGAATGTTTTCTATGGCTGGGAAGAGAGACAGACAGGGAAAAGGGTAATTGTTCTATTTGTTTTGAACACTATGTTGTGAGCACAGTGCTTAAAGCAATGAAGAGGCACAAAAGCTATCTTGTTATCAATCTTTGTGGATGTGATGAAGAAGCAAGTATGTTTAGTATTGGTTAAGTAGGCATTAAGAAAGGATGGTGGAGAGGTTTGTTTTGGGTTTTGTTTTTTTTTTTAAATAAATCAACAAAGCAGTGTGATGTTAGTATTTTGAATGTTAAAAATAGTTTTTATTCAGTAACAAAGTGTGTCTTTGCTTGGATTAAAATAAATGTTTTGGTAACAGAAAAGCTTTTTAGCGTAACAGGATGGTTAATTTGGGTAAATCTTGCCAGTTTAGGCATTGAGAACATGGTCTCAATAAGGATTTTACATCATGAGGTTGAAGTCTTTTTTGGCAAGTTATGGGAAAAGGAATTAAATTTCAGTTTCATTGGTTCAATAACAGGACCTGAGGTTGTGTAATTTTCCTCCTTTAGTTTTGCTATGAAAGTGAATTCCAATTGATTTGTATGTCTTCTAAGAAATTGTATGTAACAATGAATTCATCCTGCCAATTTTGTACTTACTCGAAATGGACACACCAGAGCTCACACATCTGGCAGTGCCTACGAATGACACTGCTTTAAAGACAGGCATTTTCTGTCTGAAAAGTCATTATAACCTGTAAATAATAGGTGAAAGGATCTACAACCCATCTCTCATTCACACACCAACAGATACTCGTAAGTCAAAAAGGAGCCAAATATTTGTATGTAGATGTCTAGTAAACCAGCTTCACAAACATCTAAATTGAATGGCAGCATCTGAGTTTTTACTGCAAAGAGAAGCCCCAAGAACTTCTATTATGCCAGTATCTCCTTGATTATACTTTTTTTTTGGTTGCAGGCTTTTAAACTGTTGCAGCACAATGCTGGACATATTTGCACTTTGTCTTCCAAAGACCTTGCGCTCTGGGAGTATTCTCAAATTAGGAAATCACTGTCTTTATAGCCTCTTAAAGGGAGCTTGGTGCAATGCAGAAATGGCCTCCTATAAAAACAGATCTTCTCTTGAACTTTTAATATACGAATGCTTGCGATATTTTAGCTGTATGCCAAAGTTAGTGCTCCATTGCACAGAAGGGTTGCATTGCCATTGATGCCTTGCTCACTGTGTCTCAAGGGAGGTGGTTAGATGCCAAAACACCTTGACCTGTTTATACTTTGCTTGCCAGTAAAAAGATATGTGACTATGTAATTGATTTTTGGTACATACACTTCCCCATTTTTGCTGCGACTGCAGGTCTCTGTTTCTTCCTAGTTATTATCTCACCCCTGGGAGCAGCTCTACCAGCAGCAACTACAAGTGTGAGATTTTCCATAGGTATTTGTCCATGAAGTGGATACCGTGTTTTAATATCTTCGACTTGTAATTGTAACAGTGGATTTTGTCCATGCTGTTGAAGCTTGGACGAATTTGTGAATTATACTTATTTAGTGACAGACAGCAGGAAAACATTATTTTACTATTTAGCCTTTTATGAGGCTTTGTATTTACTATTTAATAGATCTCCTTATTATGTGTCACATAAAGCAATCATATGTTCAGTCTCTCTGTTGCAAAAAGAAACTTTTTTTTCTACTAACCATGGTCTTTTTTAATTTTTGTTTAGTAACTTTGTTCTATCTACTGTCCTCAGCATTCTTGGACTTCCTATGCAACAGTGGCATAAAGAATTCTCTTTCTAGTATCACAGCCATCTGTCCCATCTGTCAGGGATAATGAGCACCAGCAAAGAAGTCTCAAACCGACTACTCAGAAAGACATTTGAACATACCACCAATCGATTGAAGCAATTGTTGGTATGATGCAGCAGAATAGAAGAGAAACAAAAGTTATGACCCTGTATAAGTACTAATTGTATTGGAAATACATACACTTTTAAAATTTGTTTTAGCTATATTGAAAAATATCCTCTACTTCTTTTTAAACTTTGGAGAGTTTGTGGCTTGATTTGCTTTGAGTCCTGTAAAGTCTGCAAGTGGAGTAAGTCAGCAGCATTTACCATCTGTAACTTCTTCTCTTGTTAGAAGCTGAGACAACAAAGAATACATCTTCCCTTTTTTTGTGTGAAGCTGGACATTTTAAGCACACTTTGAGAAGAAGCAGGCTACTGGTATCTCTCCAAACCTCTTCCATCTTTTCTTTGTCTAAAATTTAATCCTACAAGTGAAACACATGAAGACTTTTTGAAATACAAGTCGAAGCATATAAACTTCATAGGCTGACCATCACCCTTGAGAAAATGGTAAAGGAAAAACAGTATAAAATAACTTGATTAACTTTCAGTTTTCTTTGCTTTCATGTTTAATCATGCTACAACACACTTTTTCTTTATTGTGTGTGAGGCAGGTAAGGGCATCAGAACAGCACTTAAAGGTTTCTAGAGGACTTTCAGCCTGTACCTATTTCAGAAACTTTAGGATTAGCTTTTTTTTTTCCTGGCAAAAGTACATTTTTCTCCTCTGTATTTTATCATGTGGTCAAAGATAATGCCTTCATGACAGTAAATCAATGAGGCCATAGTTATTTATTTACCTGAAGAATAAAGGTGCGTATCACAGGCTTACAACTACCTGGGGAGGTGCGTTCCTCTGAGCTTTCATCATTTATGATTCACACAACCTCACTTTATTTTGGTTTTCATCTGTCTCACCATAGTCACAAGTTGCTTTCAGAAGCATTTCACAAGCTGTTTTTTAAGGATTCTAACAATTTTGCTGAACACCCTTATTTCAGTCATAACTTCAGTGTGCCTTAGCACTGTCAAGTGTTTTATCACAGCAAGTGCAGTGAAAATTCCCTCAAATCCATGGCACATGAACAGACCCTCAGCAGTCCCTAATGAGATATTCATTTTCCAGAGTAGAAGGGAAGCTGAAATGTCAGTTCTGGCAGCTGAAAGGGTACAGTTAGTCCAGGATTTCCTCTAAGACAACTATCTGAGAGGGCAGATGTTTCAATAAAAATGTTAAAAGTAAAGCATCCCTTTTGTGCCCCAAAGTCCCTAATTAATTAGACTGGAGTTATTTGAGCTTGGTGGTGCTTTTCAGTCCTACCACTGAACCACTTTGGGGCCAGCTCAAAACCAGACGCTGAATAGGTAGGTGATGGCTCTGGAGTGATTCCAGGTAAAGACATCATTACAGCAAAGAACTCTCTGGGGAAAGAGAAAATGTACAAATCGGAGAGGCAGAAAGTAACTGCAACTCTTGTGTTGTTAAATAGATTTGATATGGACCTGTCTTGATAATAAGGACTGCTATTTACAGCTACAACATATGTCATCAGAAGCAGAGCCAAGCTTGGAAAGCCAAGAATGTGAATCATGGGGAGGGGGGAGAGGGAAGCTCTTTTTTTCTTTTTTTTTCCCCCCTTTTTTTCTTCTCCCTTGTTTCAGATAAACAGCCATTATCCCACTCCTGCTGTGTTCTATTTATTTATTTAATAGTAACTGGAGAAAGGCTGCAGTGAAGGAATAAAAGGTTTGTGTATTTGTTTTCCTCCAGAACTGTCTGGGAATGCTTTTGATGTGAGATCAGCTTTCTTGACAGCTAGCAGTATATAAACACATCTACCTGCATACAAAGGTCATTTGCTGCTGCTGTTCAGTACTCTAGTTTTTCACTAGGAAGCATCGTTAAAAAAACCCATACATATTAATGTTAATAATACAGATTGTCTCAAACACATAGGGAGTTATTTTGTGAGTGTATGAAAAGAAGATGCAGCCTCATATGTATGTTCAAACATAGGTTAGATACAGGTTACGTGTAGGTTAGATATAAGGAAGAAGTTCTTTACAGTGAGGGTGGTGAGGCACTGGAATAGGTTGCCCAAGGAAGTTGTGAATGCTCCATCCCTGGTGGTGTTCAAGGCCAGGTTGGATGGAGTCTTGGGTGACATAGTTTAGTGTGAGGTGTCTCTGCTCATGGCCAGGGGGTTGGAAGTAGATGATCTTAAGGTTCTTTCCGACCCTAACTATTCTATGATTCAATGATACAGTGCCTAATGCAGTGCAACTAGAGTCAAATTCAGATGTCTGAAAAAACAGGGCTTTTGTTTTGCTGATTTGGTCAGTATTTATCTTGACAACAAAACAAATGGTTTCTCAGCTTTCTAATACAGCCCTTTTAGTTCAGCAGAAAGAAGATACTAAAACATTAGAGAGTTCAGTATGAGTGACTGTGAGGCCTCTAGTCTACCCGTGTATCAAGAAGCAGTACTAACGGTTTGTGTTTCCAGAATAATATTCCACTTAGTGTAGCTCTGTCAAAAGTTCTTGCAGGATGTTGTGTAGTTTTATCTCTGAAATAACAACTCTGTGTTTGCAGAACTTTCTCTTGAAAGTCTTTTACCCTTTTCACACAAGCCAGAGTTCAAGAACTCTGTCTGAAAAGGTCTGAAATAAAATATTTATTTCCTGGGGCCTGCTCTAGTGGTTGCCACACAGTGCTATTTGCAAACACAATTTACTGCAAAAGATAAAAGTGGAAAATAAAAGTGATATCCCAAATACTAATGTGGATAAATTCTAACTTTTTATTGATGAAAATTGAACTCCAACTCTGACTCACAGGCCATGAGAAAAACTTTTATTTTCAGACCAGGTAGTGCTTCCTTTCCTATTAACTGCTTTAACAGATCTTCCTGACTCTGAATTTTGAAGACCATGAAGAATAATGGCTATTTTGAAATATGAAGTAGAAATAAACTTTTGTCCTCTTTCTGTGTGTAGAGATCTTAATGCTTTTTTTAATTATTTGTTAGCTAGATGAGGGAAGTTTTTTCCCCAGTGAAGGTCAAATGATCTGATTTTAATTGGCAGTTCTTGCAGTGTGATCGTATCTCAAGAATGTGGCTGCCTTAATAAAATTTACCTAGGTTGGCAGTTTCCATCTCTGAAGCTATATGTCACCTCGTGAGCAAGTCTCTAATGTAGCTACAAGAGCATACTTATTCAAGTAGATTTTAATTTCCCGATCTTTAAGATTGAAGCAGTATCCTTGAAGAGCATCTTAATAAAGAATTGTTAATATACTGCTTTATAAAATCTCCTACTCTGTGTTTTAAATTCCAAACTTTATTTTTCCCACTTACACATTTCTAATTTCTAGTTTGCCTGTGTAAGCCATTTTCACTCCCATGATGTGTAGTTTAAGAATGAAATTAGTTCCCCATCTCACCTTCTTCTTTTGGCTACATTGTAGCCTTTTAGTATTTCTTTGGCATCTACTAATCATATTGGGATCAAATAAAAGTGTTAGGATGACAGACACTACTATAAGAAAATTGAAGAGATTTTTAAAGAAAATATTACCAAACGTTTCAAGCAAATGCACGTATCTTCTACTGTGCCATTCCACCAATTTAGGCCTGAAGAACTGCTTGAGCTCGTTCCACATCTCAGGCTAGCTTGTGAAGTGTAGACCATCTGTCGCCTTTGCTTTACATCATTAGTCATTTATTTCTATTCAGATAATGCTTAGCAGATGTCTCTCTTTCTTCAGACCATTTCTTCAAGATCTTTAGCAAAGAATAATATTTTTAAGATCCTGTGCGCATCTCCCAAGATTAAGTATCTCTTTAAGTGAACAGTTTGAACAACTTTAACATGCATTCTCATTGCATGCCTTCCTTGTTTCCATTGCCATACAGAAAGTAAATATTTGTAGATTTTAAACTGTGAGTTTTATTTCTGAGGCTTTCACCCACTCTTGTCAATGAGGTAAATGATGACAACATCATTCACAGTTTGGCTAATGGTTTCCATTACTAAAAATAATATTCCCTCCATGATGTTTCTTCTCTTT
Organism: Nestor notabilis; assembly: GCF_000696875.1. Lineage (NCBI taxonomy): Eukaryota > Metazoa > Chordata > Aves > Psittaciformes > Psittacidae > Nestor > Nestor notabilis. The sequence continues at coordinate 61,959 of NW_009927440.1, read as the reverse complement.
GCTTGGTAAGCTTAAAGACAGCAAGAATTGGAAAAGCAAAACCGTCTTGCTGCGATCCTTTGTCTGCCGCCTTTTCTTCCCTTAAACTATGCTCTTGCAGAACTGCTGATGCCTTTGGCTGAACTTGTTTTGGACCTGGTACAGAGGTCTTTCATCAGAGCTGTAGTTAGAATGCCTTGTGCCCACACTGATGCTTAGCATTGTAATACAAAAGATGTTGATAAGGGAAAAACAATTTAGCACTTCCTTTTTTTTCTACCATTCAGTGAAATCATTCTTCAAGGAAGGCTGCTCACTCCAAACCTCTTTTTAACCACATTTTTCTGTTTTCTCCTGGTGAAAGAAGACACCACCTATTTCAGTAAGTGGTCATGACCTCTTTATCACTTGCATATCAGAATCAACCTCTATTGTCACAATGTGGTGTTTCAGGCAAATATTGGCAGCTTTTTAGATGCCTCCACTTGGTTGTGATTCAAAGCCATATGAAACTTCCCATTTCACATGATCTGGTGTGAAATCATAAATGTGTTGTGAAAACATAAATATGTTTAATCATGTGCTTGAGGAAACCTTCTGAGGAAGCTAAATTACTATGAAAAATAGCTTGTGCTTTCCTTGTATTGTTTTTTTGTTGGGTTTTTTGTTTGGTTGGTTGGTTTTTGAGGAATAACTCACCTCAGTCCTATGAAAAAAATGTTACCATGAATTTCATAGTGTAAAATGGAGCTGATTTAATAGTTGATTTATTTACTGTGAAGTTGCCTTTCATTCATAAGTATCATTGCTTACATTTGCCAAAAATTGTCATTAAACATACTTACCAAACAAAGAAAAGGTTTTAATTTAGAGTATTAATTGAAGGCTTTGAATGAGAAGTTTCATAGTGTCCTGCTCTTCCATTGAGATATCCAAGTATGTTTGTCTCAGTGTCAGAACATGAAAAGGAGATTGTGGGTTCTGAAACATGCTTTACATTTTCTAGCAGTTTAAGGGTGAAGAATACAGTTCCAATTTCTCATCTTTCAAAAGGCAGTAATGTATGCAAATGCTATGATGTTCTTTTACATAGTTTTATTTGCTTGACATTTATTGAAGGAAGTGAGAGTGCTGACCTGGAGCAGGAAAGGAGGACAGCAGGAACATTGAAGAGGTTGCAGTCCCTGAGCTTGCCCTATCTCCTGCTTGGTTGAGTCCCCCTGGATCCACCAGGCCTGAGCCCCGCAAGGCTGGAGTGGACAAGGCCAAGGCCATAGCCCAAAGCAGCATCCATGCTGCTTTGTGTCAGGGACGGACTCCATGTGGCACCAGCAGATGCTGTGCAGCACCCAGTGGGGCTCTTAACAGCTCTGGGTCTGGCTCATCTCAGTGCAACTTTCTCCAGTCAGGTCTCACACAAGGAGGACATGTAATTCAGATGCTACTTAGACAGCAAAAATTTTTGAGCCCTGACCTAGATAAGTATTATCCTAATTGGATAGACTTAATTGGTGTTTGGAGGCATTTTTAGAGATAGTTTTCTATTTCCACTGGGAATATTTTTATATTTCTGTTTATAATTTACTCCGCAAATTTGTCTATTAACAATTCTTGGCATTTCTTTCATCTTCCTATGAATTTCTGCTTGAGAGCAAGGAAAGTATATCTTTGTTCTCAGGAAAGAAAAGTTTGAGTTTTACTTTGAAGCACCCAATGATATAACTGAAATGTCATGAATAATTTAAGCAAACATTGATGCAAATGTTACTAGAAATAATCAAGAAACTTTAGAGGTTGTAAATAAAACCAATTTAAAGATTAAAATTGATGCAACTTGCAATTCTAATTTTGTATACACACAAAAGTAGGACAAAATAGTATTCTGGAACATATGGGGATGGAACAAACAGCACTGGCATTTGTGTGGATGATTCATTTGTGAGTAAAAGAACTTATCTTACTCTGGCTTGCATAAGTATAGCGGGAACACTGAATTTAAAAGCCTTTTAGATTTTGTTGTGGTATTTTGGTATATGATTTAGAAACACATATCTTACAGTCTAAATGTAAATAGTTTACTTCTGGTATGCTCCATCATCTGAAACTTCTTGACCTAAATTACCTTGTGATATACTTGATTTATAAGATTGTGGATTATTTTGTTCCTGGTAATCTAACCAAGGAAACTGCAGGGGAATTATGTTAGTGGAGGAGGTGTTTGCCAACCATGGTGCCACAAGCCTTTTGCTTTTCTTACTCTGGCATCCAAATCTTAGCCTGTTTCTTTTTCCTGTTGGTTAACTGGATATTTCAGTCCACCTTTGCTGCGTAGGTTTTATGCTTTTGAACATGGTCTGTATGTGTAGATCATCACAAAACTGATGTTTCACTTCAGTGTTTTCATGTGCTTCACATGAGTTTTTATGTCAGCCTACAAGTGATGATTTGGAGCAGCGGAAGGCAGGCAGCCTTGGCAACTCAATGCTGGGCAGCAAAGTACCATGCTGCAGTTTCCCCAGGCAGCAGCTGGCAATGTACTATTGCTGCACGGTGCATCTCATTACTTCGCCATCCACAAAGATAAACTTGAGACCCATGCACACAGAACAATGCATTCATGATGGCATGATTTGCCTAAAGAGTGTCTGAACAGTGATGCTGGAATCCATAGGTTATCTACAGTCCTCTGGGTTATGCTTAGTTTTAAGCAGATAAAGGAGGGATCTGTTGATAGTGTTTTTTGGACAGACTAAAAGCTGTTTCTCACAAATGTTGAAGAAGTGTATGAGTAAACTACAGTGAGAGTAAGCATTTTGATCAGTTCAGTTAACTTATTCTGTATCAGTACCAGTAAAACAAACACACGGAGAGAAAAGAAAGTTAATCGGTATGGATAGGGTTTTTAGTAAACAGTGAAGAATAAGTTCATGCACTGCTTTTGGCTTTTTTTTTTAAACGCTATGGTGCTGATAGTGCAAAGCTATCTGATTCAGATATAATTATGTTACTATAGTTTATTTCTCAACAGAAGAGATTATAAAAAAAGACTCGAAAGATTTAATTGAAATATGTTCTCTCGCATTTAATACTGCCTAATGCTTTTAATTAATCTGAATATCCTTAATTACTTCTGTAATTTTTACCATGTGTAAATAGCTAATTAAAGTATTAACCACCATCAAATGTAGTCTAGAATTAAATATATAAATGCTCTGTCACTGATTAAGAGGATTACATGAAAAAATAGTTGAATTTCAGGTATGAATGGTTTCTGAATGCAAATACATACAGATTAACTGTGGTAAAAGTGGAAACAGATGAAGAAGACTTCTGTAGCTCTAATGGTGCTTAGAGAAGTTTGGAGGTTGTTCTAAACTTCACCAGTTTGTTACAATCCTTGAGGGACTGCCTGTCAATGGAGATTGCTGGAATGCAATATATTCAGCCTCCTTTCCTGGGGTTCAAGGACCAGATGGTATGGGACATAGTTATAACCTACGTCCTCTGAGAAAACTTCCTTTCTCATTTTCAGAGTCATGCAAAAGGAGCAAGAGAGCTTTCCTTGCTCCTGGAGGTTGCACTAAAGAATAGCCTCAGATTCTGTATGTGAGCCAAAACTGGATGGTAATAAATGCAGTGTAAATGCTGAAGGAGAATAATTTGACCTCTTCCTCATGATCAGCTTGGGAAAACCATCAACACATTCTCCATAAAGACATCGTTTGGCATATCTGACTGTAATGAAATACAAGCCAATAAGCTTAGACCAACATGGACCATTAAATTCCCATGGGTGTCTCTGTAGTGTGTTCTTTATCCATTACAACTGTGGAACGAGCTCATGCTGAACTAATCCATTGCTGAACTAATCCATCCCTGCTCTGTGGCACAGAGTTGCCATGATCAGGAACATAAGGGAATCTCTTAGGTAAATAATAAGGTGTTGTTTTCTCTTTTAATGTGGTGAAAGTAAAAGCTGCTTTTCAAGGCTGTACGAAGAGTTTGCTTAAGACCAAACTAGTGTCTTGCTGTCAGTTTCCAGTGGGTTTTGATTATTCTGCGAATTCAAACTTCAAAGTTTTTTAGAATTATAGGTCACTGCTGCATGTCCTTGTGTTACTTGTGACAGCATTCCAGCCTTAGAAACCTGTGCACTAGAGATAATGAAATGAGATGTTTTAATATGTAGTACTATTATTATTTTTTGGTCTCCGGAAAGGCTTCTATAGATAAATTAGACAATTAGCTCTTTCAGCAGACCTTACTCCCAGTGGTCGTTCCAGATCCTATTTCAAAAATGAGATGGTGCAGACTCGTGAGTTGGCAAAGCCTCAAACCAGTAATGAAAAGCTGAAAAGCTCTTTTCTTTAAAATAGTCTCCAATATGGATAAAAGACATCTCTTACAATATATAGAAAATCTCATCAGGTTTTGTCTTTGTTATTTTAATAGCATCTCAGATACAGTACTTTGTGCCGTATGCATGTATGTTCCAAGGGCTTTTTTTATATATGGTTTTTGCTGTTAATTAAAGTGGCAGGGACTGACTATAGGTGCCTTCTAAACCTTTTATTATGGAGAGCTAAGCTGAGAATAGAAAAAGTTCGCTTCTTGTTCTGGTACTAGTTTGATGTAATCTGAGTGCGCACAACTAGGAAAGATTCAAGTGCGGTGCTCTCGGGAAACCTTCCCCAGTACACAGCTGTCTCCATAGGCAGATTTACCACTGGTAGTGAGGCATGGCTTTTTGGGAACCAAGCAGTTTGTATTTCTGTCTCGTGGTTTAGAATTACTAGGCCCAGCTTCACATCTTAGTTCTACAGATATGAGATTCAAAGAATAATTTTCTAATGTTTGCCCCAGTTGATTTTTACTATAGCTTGTACTCACTATCTCTAGTTCCCACCCAGAACGACAAGGGAGCGGTGTTGTCTCTGTCTTCTTCCAGAATACCCTGTAGACTGTGTAAGTCAACTCTACAGCTTCTTTCTCCTGGAAGAGAAACAATTATTTCAACTGAGAATCACATCCAAGATGTGTTTTTTTTGTTGTTTTGGATTGTTTGGCATTGGTTTGGGGGTTTCCCCCTCACCCAGTGCAAATCAGGAGCAGTGGCATTAAAAAGTATCATTTGGCTCATTAAATATTTTAGTGCTGCTTAACCATTAGACATATTTTATGGCTTTGTAGTTTAATTGATGTTGGCTCAAGTTAAGTTACAAACAGGAAATGTATATTTTGATTAGTCTTTTACATAAACCAGCTTTTTTATGGAAAATTATCTGTCTACTTTGAATATTAAGCAATCTGTCCTTAACCATATAGCATGTTCTGCTGGATATTACGTTTGAGTTTTTTGAAATTATCCCCTGAGATTCTGGAAATCTTGCATAAAAAAGTTCCATTTCCTTTGTCTTTATTGGTATTTTGAGTTAATTAGCTAAAATGATAATATCTCCCTAAAGGATAATTATATTGATGTCATTTTTGCTTAGACTGGTGGCATATATTGCAGATCTGTAAGTTTTATTCTGAAGTGTGTTTGAGATTTGTGGTTATATTTTCAGAATCAGTAGAGTCAATTCATGCACATTTATGAATTTGTTATTTCTGTCATCCTTTAGAGAACTGAACTACCTTTCACATCAAAACAATGACAATAATCTAGCATGAGATCTCTCATCTTTTTTCGATGAGAGGCAGGGTGTGGGTACTCTGATGGGAATCACAGGCAGGATGGCTTACTCCCATCTCTGCAAAGCTGCCTGAATAGATGTGATAACTTACTTTGGAGTAGATTGTGTCTCACAGGGGTATCTCCTCTGCATTACCCCCAAACTGTTGATTACAGAAGATGGGAGAATGTTAAGGGAATGATGCAGAGGACTGGTAGGGAAAGAAGGTCTCATGTAAAGCAACTGAATGCTCTGCTGGAGAACTGGTTATGTCCTGGCCTCTGCCACAAAGCTCTTAAATCATACAAGTTAAGAAGGATTTCACAGATAGTCACCAACTGTCCATTTTTCATTTTGTTTGCTGTCTAACTTAATAATCGGGGTCTGATTCAAAGAAATACTGGGCGGTGACACCTTGTAGTGCACTGGGAGCTGTGCTTTGAAAATGTGAAGTGCTGTAACAGAAAATACTATTATGAAAACAACAAGGTCCTGCATCTAAAGTGAACATTTTGTTTACCTGATGCTTATCGTGCTTCACCCATACAATGGGTATAACATAGCTGTTTCTTCTACCTGTGCCTGTCACGAAAATAAACTCATCCTTAATTAGCAATTGCATACTCTCATTGTAGAGAACTGTAAGAAAAATTGGAATGGATTTCTTCCAGTTGTCTTCAAAGCAAGGGCTGAGCAATGTGTGCAAGTGAGCCTTTTATTTTCACTTGCAGAGAATACTGAAAAGGAGAAATTTTAACATGGGTCCCTGGAAGTAACTTCAGTCTGTGATGATAAATGGAGCTGATTTCTCCAAAGACTTTGTATTTTAAAGATTACTCTTAGAATTTGTTTTTTCTGATACATCATCTTTCTGGCCTGAAAGGTCTAAAATTTATCTTTGAAATAATTTAGCACACTTGATCAAAATTCCTTCTAGTTTTCGGTTATTGGGGGTTTTTTTTTCCACTGTGTAGGAAACCAACAGACAATACTGGCCACTTTTCATTCTTTTCATAGGGATGCGTTTTATGACTTGAATCTGTGTAATTAGATTTAATGAGCAATTATGTGCTTTCTAACTTTGGAAAATAGACTGTCTCCTAAATCTGGTGATAAATGCATACAAAATATATGCAAAAGGGAGGGTAGAGGGAAGTGGAAAGAAGAACTGCATTAGCACTTAACCTCATCTCCTGTATGATGCAGCACATGTTAGAGGTGTTTCTTTTCCTCCACACAGGAAGAGCTTGCTAATAGAAGACCATTTGGCAAATCAGGCAGCAATATTTTGCTCATACATCTGTGTAAACAGATATAATACAAGCTAATTTAAAATCCCCATGAGAAGCAGCAGTAGGGCTTTCTTAGTAATGCTAGCACACAAACATTGACACAAACCCAGTGGTAAAACCAGCAGATAAATGTGCCAGAGGAATGATGCGTTCCTAAATGAGGATGGTGTTCAACTTGTCTCATCTTCTTGTCCCATCTTTCTTCTTTCTGTTTACAGAATGCAGTGAGAGTTTTGCATAAATGCTTGCACATAACCCAGGAAATTCAGGTCAAATAGGCTGACTAGTAATTTATAAAACCTAAACAGTGTTTGGCAGCTATAGATGTTTAGCTGGTGTTGGTGGTGTTTTGAACATCTTAAACTCTTGCAAAGCCGTACTCCAGAGCTGCAGAATTGGGTTTTGGGATGTTTTGTTTGCTTGCCTTTTAAACATCTGGGGAGTTCTACACCTTTGTAGATATATATTAACTCCTATTAGATTTGAGAGATTTTCCAGAATCAGCCTGTAAGTGCATTCTTTATTATTAAGCTCTTCTCTTTGGTTAGGGTAATCATATTTGTTGATGACTCTTTTATGGAAACAATTACTTGAAATTTGAGGTTTAGCTTTTATTTATTTGCTTACTTATCTGTAGGCAAAATGATATTTAAATCTTTACAAATTTTAAAATAAAATACTTTAATATAAGAATATATATAGGAATATAAGAAGCGCCTCCTATCTATCAAGACCAAGCACAACCATTGTTAACAGGAAAATGTTTTAATAGCTCTATAAAAGAGAGGATTAAAAAGAAGAATAATTTAAAATGCACACTTTAGTTAACAGAACTCTAGAGTATGAGAAACTCTAAAGCTGGTTTCAAGATCAGAGAAATTCTCACTTTCATGTTGTTGGTCAAGGATATAGGGTAAAGTGCATGGGTTCTTGGTTAATAACACATGCAGTACGGATATAAATAAATCTTTAATGAGGCCAAACCAAAGTTACTTTCAAGGAATAAGTAAGTTTTATAAAGCAATTTGTACTTGTTACATTCTATAGGTGATACTGCAGCTGTTTCAGGAAGAAACAGCTCAGCTGGTTTTGAACTTGAGGTGACATTGAGTACATTTGTACCATGCTCCACTAGAGTGCCAGGAAATGGCATAGGGACATGAGGAATATCTTGTCTGGAGGCACTGTTCAGAAAGCATCTGATAGTGTTTTGAAAGCAGCTGAAGCAATGGAAGATATTTAGCTTTAGTTATCAGCCTCTGGAAACGAGGAAGTTATAAACAGGAATGTGTGAAATGAACAACAGGAGGAAATAAAAGAAAGATAAATGCCCATTGCTGCAGCCTAGCTACACTTGCACCTGCAACCTCCTAGTGATTTCCGCACTAAGAAATGAGTGCAGACATTCCTCTTTTGTATATTTATCCAGGCTAATTTTGCAAGTAACCTTTCTATGTTCTCCAGTGCATCCTTGGAACTGGTGTCCTAGACTCTGTTTCAGAAGTTCCTTGTGTAATCTGGCATTTCACTTGCATGAGATGAGGGTGATGCGTAATTTTCTAGGCTTGAATTGGAGAATAAGTTAATTAAATGTGAGAAGTCTTGCCTTTTTGTAATAAACTAAAAGCAGCTGTAAAGGATTAAACTACGGTATCACTGAAAGTGTTATAGTTTATATCCAAGTGTGCTCTGTGGCAGTGAAGGAATATTGTATTTAGAACTATAGTGCTGTAACAAATTCAAGGGTTTTAAATCATGTGTATATTAAAAAGAATAGAATCATAGAATTGTTTAGGTTGCAAAAGACCTTTAAGATCATCAAGTTCAACCATTACCCCAGCACTGCTTGTTGATAGAGATATTAAACAGAACTGGCCCTAACACTGAGCCCTAGAGAACACTACTAGTGACTGGCTGCCAGTTGGCTTTAAGTTCATTCACCCCAAAAGTTAGATTTTCATTCCCCCCCTCCTCTCTGAACTACAAGCAAATTAAGTCCTTATCTTACCATGAGATCCATATGGAGGTATCTCTTGAGTCCTTGTGGACTAACCTGTGCTCTTTATAGAGACAGCGGTATACAGGTTTTTTACATAGTTCTATTACTGATACCCATGCAAAGATAAGAAATCTCACTTGTGTTCATATTTCATTTTAGACTTCAGATACGTATTTCTTCTTTAAAAGAATTTGTAACATCAACTTATTTTAGACTACTTTTTAATCCCCTTTTCATATCTACAGCTACTTTCTTGATGAAACAATAGGATTATGTGTGATAATAATATGTGTAATATTTGAATTTGTACATGCTACTATGAAAGAATAGAAAAATTCCAATAAGAAAAACAGTGAACTCAAGAGGAGGTTTTAAAAAAGAAAAAAAGAAAAAGACCTTTCAATCATTAGTTTCAGCAATTTTGTAACATTTTGCTCCCAATTACCTTACTATTTTAAAAATAATTATCTAAATTAGGATGGAAGATTGCTTTATTCTTCTGCAAACTAACAGTTACAGGTGCTCTAGAGGATGAGGCCTTGTTTTCTTTCAGAGGAGATTTAGCTACAAAGGTGCTGCTTGGCCACTGGCACTTAGCCTGGCCGGCTGCAAGCCACACCATGGGAGGTGGCACGGTGGTGAACCATCCCGCATAACAGGGCTGGGTGGATGCAGTATCAACAGCTATTTCCTTAGCGTTTGTTATGCTGAATTCATACTCTCTCTCATGGAAACTCTGGCTGCTGTGGATGAAAAGGCAATATAAAATTAACCACAGCTACAGGACTGTCACAGCAGCCACCGCAGTCCTAACTTGCCCAACATCTGTGTACCATGCTACTTATAGATACTTTTTATAGTTATGCCACATGTAATCTCCATGCATTGTAACTAAAAAATCCAAATCAATTCCCCCTTCCAAAGGACTTCTAGCCTGGTGTGTGGCTTCTAATGAAAAGTTTGGAGTCTCTGTAATCAGCCCATTTGAAGTTTCATATCTGAAAATCCAGCAAAATGAACCAAGCTTTAAACACTGATACATTTTGAATTTTAATAGACTTTATTAGAAGCCTTCAAATTAAAAGCTGTCAGGAGAGATAAAAGGTTGGGGATTTGGATTCTAAGGGTGTTTGATTAGACATAAAGGTCAGCAATGGTGGCAAAAAGTCGATGCATCTAAATTAAGCATAAACCTCTGGAAAGAGAATACGCTAATCTTTCATGTAAAGTACTTGTCAGGCTGATCTTGGCTCATATCCACAACAGTTAAACTATTTTCTGTAATGAAATTTTAACAAATGGTAATCCATGTGTAATTTGCCTGTCAAGTGTGTGCCATTTGTTTTTACAAATGTTAGATTTTAACTGCTAAGGAATCATATTATACTACATAATGTGCTCCTGATGAATAATTTTTGTTTAAAATCTTTAGTTTGGTCTTTAACTATAACTTTTTTTCCATGGGAATGTAAAATGTAAATGGGAGGGAAGGAAAAAGAAAGAAAACAGAAGCTCTGAATGTCATTGCTTTTTGTAAAACTGAGTATAAATGTATGTATTACGCCTTAATTGAGCAGCTACTCCAGAAGCTTAAAGTTATAGTAACTGTTAATATTTCTGAATGTAAAATTAAGATTCTGCACTGTTAGTGAGCAAACTCATTAAAGACATAAAAGGAAGACAAGATGAAAAAGGATTTGCATTTGTAGAATCTTCTGTAAAATTAGGAGAAGTGACAGGCTCCATTTTCTGATGCCGAAATCAAGGTTGCATGTCTAAACCACAGTGACACCGTGGCTGGATTTTGCATAGCTGAGAACTAATAGGAAATTAATAGAGTGTAATATAGGCCTATTGAATGCAGTCTAACTTTGTAGCTTTGATGTGTAAGAACAGAAGGCATAATTTCAGTCTTTCTTTAGTGTCCTGGACAGATAGCTCCACTAACATCTAAGTACGGTCAGGATTAAAAACATGATGGATAGCACCACAGCACATTCTTGACAGTTTTTCTGTTCAAATACAAATTTCTGTCACAACCCCAGAATGTTTGAAGGAGCATTCAAAGATGAAATATTGTAGCTGCAACAAGTCCAGTGTGAAGCTATTATGTTTTGAAAGGAAAAGTAATTACAAACTGTACATCTCCTAGGCACATATCTATATTAATAATGCATAGTAATAAATACACTGGAGTATACTAATGAAATGTTATTGAACAGTAAAGTTTTGGGAACCATAAGGTTATGAATCTGTCAAGAAACATGTCAGTGCAGCTGTCTAGTTTTAGATCTTTCTACCTGTTTTAGGCAAGCATGTACTTGGGAAACTTATGGTAGATCATGATTTATTGTAGCTTTCATAATGTCTCTTTGGGATGTTTTTTCGAAGTTGAGATTTTTTAAAATATCCATTCATTTCCATGCAAAAAAAAATAATAAAATTCCTTTCACTTAAGACTGTGACTATTGCCTCCAAAAACTTGTGGTAGAAGGAATGTTTTTACTGCACTGCTCTGTAAATGGAATATTGTCCTTATTATAGCAGCAAAGTAGGTCAGAACCTCACTGTTTGACAGATGTGACACACAAAGTCCCTACCTCCATATTACTGATGTATAAAATGGAAAAGAAGCTGATTAGTGCAAAAGACTGTCCGTATTTAAAGAGCTAATGCCTGCAGTGATTTTCTTCTTTGTGCTTAACTGTTAATTGAAGGAGAGACTTAAACTTTATCCCATGGCACGCCATTCCCATACAAGGCAGTCCATCTGACACTGTAAAATGGCATAAAGCATTGTAATACAAGCCATTGATTTAGCACAATAAGAAAGAAAATTGGACTCCATGAAGTGAGAATAAATTGTCTGACTTCTGAATGGCCATCGTGAGATTCATCTCTTGCTCACGCATTGTCCATGGGATGTGGTCATTTGTCAGCTACCAAAGAACCTGCAGTTCTCTACTGGTGCCGTTGTGATATGGGCTATCTTAGTTATCACAGCAGGGGTAAACACAGATGAGTCTGCCATCGATGTTGAATAGTTTGTAGTCACACTTTTGTCAAATTTAAGTTTCAAAGAACTGAAAAGTAGGACAGAAATGTCTTAAATGTCTTTAGCGCTAGCATGATATGTACTTTTTCAAGATAACATTGATGAAAATATTGTTCTGTTTTCACTGAAGTACTTCTGCAAATCATTCTAAAGATAAAAGCAAAGACCCTAAATAACCCAAAAAGCAAGCAATTAACCTGTCTTTTCAGCAGCTTGGTCTTGTTGGGATTTATTTATGTATTTCTAAATATTGATGTTAAGCGGGCCTTGACTGTGTTCAAAACAATGACTGCATGTTTCTCAGCCTCCTAACCCAATTCAGAATAGAGAGACCACCTCATTTCACACAACGTTGACTGCATCCTTGCTGCAATAACATACTAGTTTTATTTTTATTTGACTTAATCTGTCAACCTTATAACATTTATATCAACATTTGTGATCCTCCCTATAAAAGTCAGTGATTGATAAAGCTGCTGAAAGAAGGCTGAAAAACTGGAGTACTTAAAGAGTTTATTGTAGTCGAAAATACTGATAGTCATATACAAAACTGGGGGATGGAGGGGTGACAGAGTGATGGATATCACAAACCTTTTTTTTTCCTTTTTTTTTCTATTATTATTTTGAAAAAAATGTGGGTAAAATAAACAAAATTATTGTTTCTTTATAGGTCTCTCTAACTGAGTAGACTCTGAAAGTAGGAAAAGCGTTTGAATGGTAATTAATGTTAGGAGTTAGTTAAGCTCTGAAAAAAGGCCAAGCAAAGAAAACTTGCTTCTGTCTCCTTTATTCTCCAATTCTGTCAGTTCTGTGCAATCTGCTACCCTCTCCCTCATCATATTTGTTTGGATTTTTATTTCTTATGAAAAGGTAAAAAAAAAAAAAAGTAAAAATCCAATCACACCTCCCTAAAGAATTGAAGTTACTAGGGAAAAAACACCGAATTTTGTTAAATGCTGAAAAACCATAAAATTAAACCTAAGCAACCAAAGCAAAATGATCTGCTGGCTAGAGATAGGTAGCCTCTACTATTTGTTTAATTCCACATATTTTGGTTTGACTATGAAGATTTCCAGAGAAGCCTGGCCACATGCTTCCTTGTCCGTGGAGCAATCTGCCTGCTAAGTCTTCCCCAGAGCCAGCCCCATGTCACAGCTGCAGAAGGACTCAACCCAGTGTAAATCTGAGCTCTGTCAAAACTTCCAGGGCAACTTGCTCAGAGACCTTTCTGGAAGTTGCCTTAATCCAGAAACTATTCAGTCATTTATCTAAGTTCCAATTTGGACTAAAATATAAATAAGATAATTTCCTGCAGTTCAATTCTATTCCTTCAATTGCCTCTTCTAGCTCTTGCCCATCCTTTTAGCTGAATATAGCTGGTCATTGTTCCCCATATTCTGAGGAAATCTATGTTGTACCAGAAACCTGTATTTTTTTTCACTGAAGTAGAGAGAAGGAACACATTGTGATCTGGAGTTGTATGATGGATAATATCTTGACATTAGTCTCTTAAACTGAAAAGCTTTTCAGGGTTGAATACTTTTGTTAATACTATATTTTATGGACAATATGATTTGTCAGATAGGCAGGAACCTGGACAATAAGATTTTATAAGTAAAATGAAAGATCTTAAGCTTCATTTAGCAGAGAAAGGGCTGCAAGGGGGCTATTACCTTGTGGTGGTGCATATATGTTGTCCTTGTCTGAGTGTCCATTGTGGGCCAAGGTGACAGCCTGACTGATGCAGGGAGTGGAAGAATATGCTATTTTAAAACTGGTTTTTTATGCTTGTTCAGGGGGGAAAAAGAATCAAGTTTATAGTGTAATTTTGGCTTACATTTAGAAGCCTGCTCTATTTCATCAAACCTGGAGTGACTGACACATGGAGTGCCTTCTATTGATGTTACACAACAGCCTGAGAAGTGTTTCAGTCTGCAAGATGCTGAAGTTTGGGAAGGCACACATTCCTTTGCTCCTCAAGACATCCGTACTAAGTCAGTGACCTTTAGCGTGAGGAATGATTACTGGACTCCCAGAGCATCTCACTTGTATTAGATTTAGGCCACCAGCAGAAAATCATGCTGGGCTGTCACAGCACCTTCATCTAAGACATGCCAAACAGCACATTTGGACTCTGGCAAAAGTGAAAGCATGCTTCCATATTAGTTACTTTCTCTCTTATTGTTTCCCAAGTAATCTGGAAGTAAATGAGCTATTCATGTTTGATACCAAGGCATTTTCTACTCTGCTCTCACAAACAGGAGTTTCTTCATGTTGTTTCATTTCACCTTATCCCATCCTCTCTGAAGTTAGAAACAGACTACTTTACAAAAAGGACTTGGAGCTAATTTCAAAGGTGTTATTGATATAGCATTTTTTTTTGGGGGGGAGGGGGATTGTGGTTGTTGGGTGGGGGGGGGGGGGGGGAGGGAGGTATTTATTTTGTAAGCCTTTTGCTTTGTAAATCTTGATAGTATAAGAGCACATAACCTTTTGTACCCTCTCTTCAACTCTAGGAATTGGATAGGATTGTGTGTTTGGGTTTCTGTTGTCTTCTTAGAATCACTTTGTGACTAAATGTAATCTGTAGAATAGGAATAAACTTCTATAATCAAAAAAAATAAACCAAACAAAATCAGTTTCAAACCCCAAGAAGTTCTTTTCTCAGCATGGTAGATGAATGTGTGTGCTGACCCACACAGCTGGTGGCTTGAGAGTACAGCCTGATGAGATGAGAGCCTGCTCATGTTTTAAAGCAACACAATTTGTGATCATAGTGGTGTTGCTAAGGGATCTCTTATATTTCTTCTCTTTCTTATTCAAAAACCAACAGGAAAAAATGTTGCATTGTGTGTATGCGTTGCCTGTTCATTGTGGAGAGCTGGGAATGAATTATAAAAGCAAGCAAAACTTTAAGTAGAACATACAATATGTAGCTCGTTTCCTCAGTTGAGATACTCTGTATGTGCACTTAGTAAACACTGGTGTTTTCTGGATTTCAGCCATTTTCTCTAAACCACCAGATTTGGTGACTTTCTTGTTAAAGGAAACTAGTTCAATGGCATATTACTGCCTAAAGTCACTACCTGCTTCCTACCTTGCATGTTGGTGCTCTCATGCTTCCATTTCTTTTTCTGTACTGGTGGTGTGGCTGATCCAATGGAAAAATAACTGAAAGAGCAAAATATTTCATTTCACAAGCCAACCAACTCAACTCTTGTCAGACATGACTTGGCAATGAAGAGCAGAATTGCTCCTTTCAGTGCCAGTTAAGTGATAAACTGACTTAGATGCAGCCTGAAAACATGTCTGCAGATATACGAGGCATCCCAAACACCACAATGGATTTAAATAATAATAAAAAAAATCTCATCTTTTATACTTCATTAACCATTTAAATAACCTGAGAAAATAAGCAAAATTATCAGCTCCATTTGGATAAGCACACAAGAAAGGGAGAGCAGTGGTGGTGATTTACCACACTGAAGAATGCAAACCAAGGTTGGCACGTGGCTGCCCTCTGGTTCTCCCTATGATTATATAAGCTGGGACATTATTAATGGAATAACATGATGAAAAAGTAGCATTAAAATCATGTACTGTGTAAAAGGAGTTTAATTCTCCATCTCACATTTTTAAGATACTCTATTAATAATTTAGCTTAGTTTTAGTAGCCTTTTCAGTTGTAGCCCACTAATGACAAGCTTGCTTTCTAATGTTTAACACCTGCTGTGCAAGTGGTACTTTTAACAAAATACATTTGCTGCAGGCTTTTTGACGTGGCTTCACACTGAGATAAACACAATTAACATGAGCTATTTCAAATTCCTTTCTCTTGCGCTTGTTTATTAGTGGTCTTTCAAGATCTATTTTTGTTATTAATTTTAAAGAACGTGTAACAAATTTGGTGGCACAGTGAGGGTATGCAATTTAAGTGTTTTACTCTTGAGAAATCCCTGGGTTTTCGCATGTTTGTAATAGCATATTCATATGCTTAGGCTCAAGAATGACCATATTGGTTCTTCTTTTAACGTGCTGTACAGTAGGATATATTGTAGCAGCAAATGGAGGATGAGCCAAAGGAGTTCAGGCAGGCTAGCTTACATAGTATAAAAATTTCATTAGAAAGTATTTCCAGTGAATCCTATTTTGTGTTAAAAGTCTTATCTTTTCTATGTCACATCAAAATGGCTTTTAGTAAAAATAGTCTTGCAAAGAATGGCTACTGGGGGGTCGGGGAGGGGCTGTACTGAATATTCATAATGTGCTACATCTGAATGTGCTAAGACCTTTTAGAATAAATATATTCTTTTTAGGTTAAGCAAGTTCAGGATATTGTTGTTAATCTTCTTTACATCCTTCCAGACAGTCTGCATAAGGCAATTTTTGAATTAAAAAAAAAAAAAAGGAGGAAATAAAATTTGTGGCCTCATTAAGGGCACACGCTGCAATCTCCAGCTCTCATTAAAATCAGTGCAAAGACTTCTCTTGACTTTAGTGTGAACTGGATCTTCTCAGCATGCTTTTGAAGGGGTAAAGGGAAGAATACATGCTTCATAAAGACAAATGTCTGTTAGGTTCTCAAGGGCAAAGCTGTTTTATGTTTTGTGCTCTCCTTTCCAGGCTGCTACCTCTGCTGACTGACTGAAACATCTCTACATACTTTCCTCACTTTTTATAGCGGTTAGTCTGAAAGTACACCCTTTGTGGTAGAATCAAAGCAAGACTGCTCCTTGCATCTTCCTTCTCCTGTGCATCTGGGCAAGTGACAACTACAATTGCTTTTTAATGGATGGATTTGAAAGGGGTAATGGACTGGTATGATAATAGGCAGATTTTTCACCTTAATAAGTTAGCATAAACTGAAGCTGTCCAGTTTAGTAATTGAAGTACAGTAAATATTATATGTTTGCTTATCATGGCCTTTCTGCCCAGTGAATACTGCAGCTGCTTGTGAGCAGTTCTGATAAAGACCTACAGACAGATACAAGCAAGATGCAAAGTCTGACAAATGACACAATTGTTCAGTTGACTCCGTAGGGACCGTGCTTGGCACTTAGAAGGGTATGTCTGAGCATCAGGCCTCCCAGGTCTTCTTCTTTCCCTTGACTTTGCTGCTTAATGAGACTGAGCCCCTGCAGAGAGCAGAACTTGTTCCAATCTTGAGAATAAAAACACTTGGTCATTTTGCAGGTTGTATGGCATAGCAGCAGGGCTGAGAAGACCTGGGAGGCCTGGAAGCTAGAAGGCTTTAGGAGAATGCCTTGCATACTGTAGGGACTGTTGGGATGGCTGAAAATATAAAGGATACATCCATGCAACTTCAGTCCAGAGACAATATCCACAGCCATTAAAACTTTCTGGTTGCTTCAGTGACAGTGGCAGCATCCCAAATCATGCTCTCATAAAGAGGCTTTTGGGACACCATGGAGTTCTCATAAATTAGACCAAGCTATACTTAATGCCTGCAAAGCAGGCAAGTGATGGGTAGTTGGCTTAGCTTTGCTTCGGATGTTATCTCTTGTGCCCTCTGCTGTAACTGAACTTGTTGGCATTGGTTTTGGGCTATACCTGTAGGATCACCGCTCAGAGAACAAGTGAGAGAACAGCATGCTCTGGGGAATATTTCGATGGCAGAAACCACTGATAATTGCTGCAGTGAAAACAGACCCAAGGGAAAGGACATCCCACCTTCCCTTCATGCATGGACATGATAAGAGGGAAATCGGTTTGTTTTCAGACACTTTATTTTACTTGTCCCACAGTGTTTTTTCACAACCAGGACTCTGTGTGTTGTCTTAATCTTGGTCCTCATGGCTATGAAAATACCTGCAGATAAAGCTGCTTTAACCGTTAGGTTAAACCCTAAAAATTTTTTGAGGCATCCTTATTTCTAGCTATGCTTTCACTTAGCTTTTTGAAAGTGAAAAAGACATAGAATCATAGAATAGTTAGGGTTGGAAAGGACCTTAAGATCATCTAGTTCCAACCCCCCAGCCATGGACAGGGACACCACACACTAAACCATGTCACCCAAGGCTCTGTCCAGTTTGGCCTTGAACACTGCCAGGGTTGGAGCATTCACAACTTCCTTGGGCAGCCTATTTCAGTGCCTCACCACCCTCACTGTGAAGAACTTCTTCCTTATATGTAAGCTAAACTTCCCCTGTTTAAGTTTGAATCCATTACCCCTTGTCCTACCGCTACAGTCCCTAATGAAGAGTCCCTCTCCCCCATCCTTGTAGTCCCCTTCAGACAGTGGAAGCTGCTCTGGGGTCTCCACGCAGCTTCTCTTCTCCAGACTGAACAGCCCCAACTTTCTCAGCCTGTCTTCATAAGGGAAGTGCTCCAGCCCCCTTATCGTCCCTGTGGCCCTCCTCTGGACTTGCTCCAACAGCTCCATGTCCTTTTTATGTTGAGGACACCAGAACTGTACACAGTACTCCAAGTGAGGCCTCACGTAGCTGAGACATGTCAGCTACTGGGTATTGTCATTACTTGGTTAATTTTGGACTTTTGGACATTCTCTGTATAGCACCAGGGCGTATTTATCCCAGCAACTTCAAATATGGACTTTTCTTTTGCTCTCCACAATACGATGTTGTGATGATGCTAGAAGAACTGTAGCCTTGTATTGTTTGGAGAACATTCAAATTTTACCAGAAAGGTCCTTTTAAGGAGGATTTGTCAATACCAAAAAAAGAAAAAAACCAAAATGTTTTGGAGTGTTATATAACAATCAGAACTGATTTCTGTAAGAGAACTGGATTTGCTGTAGTCAGGCTATTGAAATCCTATTTTAGTTGAACTCACGTGCCTGGGATGTCTGTTATGTTTAAATATTTATAGCTTTGAAGGTTCACTGAGTATGTTATAAGCACAGGGGAAAATAAATACATTATGCAAAGGGTGATTAGTTTTATCACATAGTCTACTACAGGGCAGCTGTTTATTTTCAGTGTTCATTTTCTTGGATCAGTCAGGTAGACAGCTGTTCTTTTAGGGCATTTTTGTTAATTTAAGTAACTTCTTTGAATTGCAAATCTACCACCAAAATCACTTCTAAAAATTCAGCCTCCAGCTCATAATTATATCATCAAAAAAATCTTTAGATCACTAATTCAAAAATATCTGCTTGTCAGAGATATTTCAAACAAATGCCGAGTATACACACTGTAAATCACCCAATACATCAATGTCTATATGAAACTGAATATAAAATGTCCAGGTCTGCTAGGTTTCTCAAACAAAAAATGTAAATTATGTACATTGCCACAAGGCCACAGCCAGCGTGAAATACTGTTGTCTTGTATATGTGACTTCATAAACACCTGTTAATATCAATAGGCCATTGCAAAGATAGAAAAATGGCAAGTGGAAAGCATGTAATTCATCTTTTCATTTCTTAAATTGCTTTGGATTTTTGCCCAAGTCCAGAGGACTTAAGGAGAGTTATAGGACAAGGGAAGGAAAGGAGTGCTGCAGGCTAGGCTGATGAATACCACGCTTTACAAGACCAGGGCTTTTCATGTGTTAGAAGCTGTTGGGAACAACTGCAGGGTAGAAGTGTTCTCTCTCCAGTGTGGGTCTTGTAATAGCTTTATTGAAGTCAGTACTATGTTTAGATACATATTTTGTATTCAGACTCTCACACTTGTGCTATAAATATTTGTGTTCCCTTCAATTCATGTGAAAACATAGATCTCAGATACTGTAGTTTTATGAAGGCATTACTAGAATGTTGCATTGAAATTAATTCTTTGTATTGTAAAATGCTCAGCTACAGTAAGTGTAACATCATCACTCCTGTAGATGAATCTTACTTAGCGAACATAGGCACTTATACTGAAATTGTCATTAGATATTTATTGGCTGACATGTTTTGACCATTGTGGATCAAACTGTAGTCAACTAACCCTGCAAATGCAAAATATTTTTTATTTCACTGTGAAGCAGAATTTGTTATGAATTTATTTCTGAGATAGTTTGTTCTGAAAGCCCCCAGCTGGAGTGTCCATTCCCAGCTGAGCCCATTTTGGAAGACACAGTTTGGGATGAGGATATAGCTGTTCTTGCCTTCTGTTTTGCACAGCTCCTGAAAAGGCAAACCAGAATTACAGTTGCTGTGCTTCATGACATACAGAGGCTGCCCTTTCCCCAGATCAGCAAGATTATCGTGATGCAGCAACTGTGCAGGCGCTTTCCAAAAATCACTCGAGCTCAAGGGCAGTCTGATGTGATTAACAGACTAGAAATGTAGTGTATCTGCACTGGCTGGTTTTTTACCAGTCAGGCCTTGGAGCTGCTATCGGGTGACTTAATGGAGACAATTCCTTGGCAGGGTAATGACTGGAGGTTTTGTGTATTTTTTCCTCTCTTCTGTACCCACACCTGTACATTGATTTTTCAGTACCTCAAGTGTGAACCACAGAATATTCACAAACCTCAATGGTTGGAAGCTTGAATACATTTCCTTTGTTTTTAGCTGTTGAGTCAGGAGATTTGCACAGTTCTTATTCGTATGAAAAATGCTATTTTGCTTACATGTTCCAGTGATGTGCTTTAGAAGGGTAAGAACTTAAGTTGTGTAAGTTTCTTGGTGTAATTACAACTATACCATGGATAACACTAGGGACATGAGCAGGAGAGAACACAGACACTGTCAGTGGTGGTGGCTGCTCCCAGTGACCTTCTGGTAATGACATAATGTTCCTTAGCAGCAGATTCAGTCTAGAACAAGAAATACCCTTGTTCATTTAGTTTACAGTTTGTTGTTTTTTGGTTTGGGTTCCCCCTCCCCCCTTCAAAATTGTTAGTTGTGTATAAATATTTTAGTTCTACTGAAAGTTAACAAGAAAAGCAGTTAGGTCTGAGAAAGCCAAATAAAAGATTTTATGGTAAAAAATAGAAAAGGAATAAGCTTTTAGTATGTGTGGGCAATGGGGTTTAATTTCTTGGGTAATTAATAAGCCTTGTGTATTTCTTTGCTATGACTGGAATGTTTTGACCAAGTACAAAAAAGTTCACTTGGATACTTGCCATTAGATTTGTTACAATACTTGTTTTAATTTTGAAATGCTTGACATATCAGAGCGAAGTTAACTGAAGATATTATTATGATGTAAGTACAAATAGCGTTACACTAAATCAGTAGAATGTGGTACCCACAGCTAATCGTAGGATTGTCAGTGCTCTATCCAGTTAATTAATGTGCTAATTATCTAGTTTAAAGATAAAAGGGGTATTAAAAGAATGCAATCAAGAGCTTGCATTTTTCTCTTCTGCTGTGCAAGAAGCTCCCTGCTATAACTTAATGAGGAAATTTCAGAGGAACAAAACTAACAACAAACTAATTAAAAGCTTAACTAAGTACTCACGTGGTATTGCTGAGACCTTTTGAGTAGGAAGTAGCATAACTATGTATTTAGATTGTCATAACAGCAAGTAACAGAGAGAGTGTTATAAATAACATCCATTTATTTGTTGGAAATTCATTTTTCAGAAGCAGCCTAAGCAAAATTTCAATTAAATGGTTATTATTGAAAGCAATTTATTTGTTGATAGTAATAAGACTGAAAATGCTTCTGAGGTAGAAGGATGTAAGCACTTTGAAGTGAAGAGAGCACAAGCAGGAAGAGAGTAGCACTTTTTTTGCAGTAATGAAAGTGCCATGAAGCAGGCTTTCAGTCAGCTTTTAGTATCTTAGCAGGAAAGGGATTAGTGTTCAAAAAACCAAAACTGATGTTTGTTCTGGAAAAAGCATCCTGAATTTGGAGACTGTTCCGAGGACCCTGGAGCCTGGTTTTGATCTAGGCTGGAAAATTAATAGAAGATCTTAATAGTGTGTCACTGTGAGAGGAAAGATCCTTAAGCACAATGACAATGTGCCTTAAACTGCATAGGAAGACCTATTATGGGCTAAAATAGGGTGTAGATTTCAGGACAAACTAAGGAAGGTCTTTCAAGAGAGAGGGTGTGAGAGACAAGAGAGTGTGGCAAATCAAAAATTTGTGGGTTAGAAAGATTCCTTCAAAGCTTTAACTGCTTTATTAGTGTTAAATTTCTTGTCTGTAAACACCTTTCCACAGCTGGAGAATACCCATGTTTGGAGTTTCCATTTCTGTCAGGAAGCCATGCATATTTAGGCTTGTCAAAATCTCAACATTCTCTGCACTAGAGAATGCAATTTGAACTACAGTGCACAGTCTCAGCTGACATCTGTGCTTGATAGAGACAAAAAGGCTATCTCCTAATCATTTTCGTCTGTTACTAATGGGCTTGTTATTAGTACAAAAGCACTGCTATAGCTAATTTCAACAAATACGAATATGCAAAAGAAAGTATGTGACAAATCTCTCATTTCCTTTTGTATTTATTAAAAAATTCAGAAAAAAAATATCTAGCAGGTGCTAAATGGAAGCTAGAAGTTGGCTTATAGAAACAGGAAATATCACTTTGAGAATAAATAATGTCAAGTATTCTATTGTAGAATTTCTTATACAAGGAAATTACTTTTTAATATTAAAGCATCTGGGACTTGTGATTCAAATTTAAGCTTTATTGCATAATTACTATTAAGGAGCAGCAGGAGTGATCCTGACTGTGATTCATAGTATCTCAATATTCATAACCTAAGCTGTATTTGTGTTAACAGTGAGTTCTCAAATAATCTGGACATCACACCTTTCCTTCTAAAGGAAACAAAGTCGTCTTCTTGCTCTCAGCAATTCCACTGAGAACAGGGATGATGACTCTTTAAAAGGTGGATTTTTTTTCAGTAGTCTGAACGGTGTAGAATTTTGGGGTCCCACTGATCTTCTATGCCTAAAAGCCGGTGCAGTTCTATCCTCTGTGTATTTGGGCATATAGAACCAGGGCAAAACCCTACCTGTGCTAAAGTCAACATCTAAACTTTTTTAACTTCCAGTGGTTTAGGACTTCACTCTCACAACTAAGCACACTCTGTCATAGTACAAAATTTGAATGCAGTTTAATTAATTTCAGTCAGAAACTGTCTAAGATACAATATATTTTTGTTCTTTTCTTTTTTTTGTTTTTTTTTTGCTAAGGAAACAAGGTTTATGCTTTCTATGTGTCTGGTTTTGCCCTGGTAACTTTTGAAACTATTTTGAAACATATTTCACAGAGAGATAGAGGTCTCAAAGACAGCAAGCTCCTGCAAACTGACAGGCCTCCAAGTAGCTGTCAACACTCAAGGGTTCAGTGGCCAAGCCCCTATCAGCAGCTTTTATGTATGTTCCCGTTGAGGCTGTAGCATGATTATGCTCTTTATTAGGTACCATCTACTGCACAGAGGAGAGAAACATGATCAGTGTTTGCACTTGGCAAAATTTTAACTTCAATCCTGAACAACCTAGATGCCAAAGCATCCACGCAGAAGAAAAAAATTAGACTCTGACCCAGACTTCATCAGTTCTGCTGTTCACATAACAAGATGTTTTGCGTTCTAGATACTATGGTCTCATGCTTGGGTCAATCTCATTATTTTTTGTAAAGAAATTGTTGAAGGTAACTTTGGGTGAGGAGAGCTCATGTAAATTGTGTTTATATATTTATACGTACATATTATAATGTGAGTTACAGCTGGCTTTTCGTCTCTATAGATGGTTAATTGTAACAGTGTCAGAAAGGAAATAAAGGGAATTCATGAAAGCGGAACAGACTCTGAAGGTTAGAAAAGAATGTCATTAATGAAATACACACACTTAAAAGGCAGCATTACATAAAACATAAAATAGTCTAGGTTACAAACTTACTAGCTTTGAATAAACTCAGACGTTTGCTACAGAGCTACATGCCCAGATGTGGCATTAGACAGGAAGCAGCCTGGGGAAGAAAATTTCTTCTTTACTAAATAATCATATTCTACATAGGGCTTTATGTCTCTCCTCCTACATTTTTTTCCCCCCTAAATTGTAGTTTTCTTTATCATTTGATATTATCAATATAAAGTGGGTATGTTTTTAAGTTTTGGCTTACTTTTATAATGAAAAATGAAACCCTAGTTAAACTTTGTGGCATTTTTATGTGACCCACAGGGTCTGTCTTGTTAGGGGTTTGTATCTAAATCACCAGGCTTTAAAATATTTATTCTGTATGATTTCAGCTATACCTGTGAATGACTGACATGTCTTAAGTGAAAGATCTCTTGTCCCCAGTGGTGGTTAAAGTCAGAGCTGTCTTTTCTGAATTCTTTTATTTCACGAGCTTTTAATCAAACCCTAAGGACATGTCAAACTCTCACAAACTCTTTCTTTCAAGTATATTCTTAAACAAACCATGCCATGGAGGAGATGCTGTCGTTTCTTCTCTTGTTCCATTCCAAGCACATATTCATCATGATAGGGAAAACTTAAAGAAATTTAATATAATAATAAATTGTAGTTTGGTGAGGTATAGCCCTCTTTCAAATGCTGAAAAACTTGGTGATTATAAAACGGCAGCTTGAACAGCGAAGACTGCACTGGCAGTAAATCAAGCAATGCCATTACTCTCTAAATAAATATTTAGTTTGTTAGTCTGGGGGAGTTTGTTCCCCTCTCTTGAAGTTATCTTTATCTCATTTCTGTGAATGTGAATTAATTTGAAGACTGTTGTGAGATTTGTTTTAGTGTATACTTCACCACTTTATTGAATTTTCTATGCCTGAAGCATCAATTAGTATATTTATAGCCAAGCTATTCAACAGTTTTGATTTTTTTCAATTATTGTTCTCATGGATCCCAACCAGAGTATTCTTGTGTTTCTCATACAGCACAAAATCTGAATGCCCAAGGGTTCACATATTTCTAGAGGGGGCCTAACAGCTACTCGGTCCTGCTTTTACTGCTCAGGATAAGATAAGCCTGGCAGGCTATGCTACAAAACTATAATGATGGTTATTGTGGTGGTTGTTATTTTTGTATTTTTATTTTTATGGCTCCATAGGCAAATGACTACATTTTAAAAATTAGTCAGGGACTTAGTATCTGGGTCTCTTTTAGAACACCAGGCTCTACAGCTGACTTCTGTGAAACTTTAGTAATGTCTTTGAATGGCTGTGTACTGAATGACTGACTTAAATGTTTCTTTGTGCTAAAAGGAACAGAGCTGCTTGGAGAGCTTGCAGTTTCCAAGATATTTTTGAAATGTACACAGAGAAGCCCAGTAGTTGTGTTTAAAATTATTTATTGATGGAGAAGTAAGTGAAACAGTGATATTTGGACCAAGAGTTGTTTTCAGAAAGAAATAGCCTGTTTTCCCCTCAAGCTCATTTCTGAATTTCAGGGAAAAAAACCCTCAGTCTTATAAATCAGTTGTTTCCCGACTGCAGTACATTGGAATTCCACAAGTATGTCATTATCTGTATGTCAGGACTTTTGCTTTGAAGCCGACAGTGTAGACTGCCACTGCTTTGGTTCCAGCTCTATATAAGTTGAAATTAATTGGCAATACTCATGACAGCCTTCATCTAGTACCTATTTCATCTGCCTTTGTACTTAATAAAGCAATAACGTCTGTCTTTTCTCCGCTAGGCTGAGGGAAGGTGGACATTACCTGTTAACATAGGACCAGATAGGGATACTGGGGAGTCTGATGCAGACACACTAATGACTATGCCAGATTTGCTAGAAGGCAAAGGTTATTAACCATGCCTCATCAGCCATGCTTGGTCTGCCCTAACTCTAGCACAGCCTCTTCTGTGCCTCAGTGCTGCAATCTCCTGGCTTCTGATTTCTGGGTAGATGGGTATGGTGCAGAGAGATCTAGTCTTGTCCTTGCAGATTTTGTTGGCACAGTCTTTATGCCATGCAAAGAAACTGCTTCTGCTTTCCATCTTGAGCAGGTCTGCAAGAAGACCACCACACACACATGCATTGAGCTAATCAATTCTTGAAAGGAAACTATAGATTAGATAATCTAACTATGGATTGTTATTGCTTGCAACTACATGGATTAGGTCATGAGTAGAATTCAGAAACCAAAGTGTTGTTTAGGGATTTTAAGGTTTCTCCAACACTGGCCAAGCTAGAGACTTGAATTTAAGTTTTCCATTTTTATCTTATCCTCATTTTGAACAGAAATTCTCTCTTCATCCTAAGAAATGCATCTGATGGAATGTTCAGAGAAAATTTTCAGCAAATTAATTTAACAGAAAAGGAAGTTTAATAAAAATATTGCTTCTCATTCTAGTCATAAACATCAGTCTAGTCATTAAAACCCCCACAGCAACCTGCATCCCACAATTAAACAATAAAAACTAAGTTCACTACCCATCCAAACCACCATTATGAAAGGAGCTGTTGTAAATATATGGTCTTACAGAAGTTCCAAATGCCACTTTCTACATGGGATTTAGATAGATTTGCTGCATTAAATAACAGCAATGTATGTAATTGAACACACTAATTGATAACTTGTTGCCTACTACAGAATAGCTATTGAATTCCAGTGGACTAGTGTGACTGAGGTCATGGTACATAAATTTGATTGTAACCCCAAATTAAATTTACATATACTTGCTGTACAGTAATAGTGAAGTAAGAAAATGAAACATAACCTCCCCAGTATAGCTATGGAACTTAAGACAATTTCAGCTCTGTTGGTCATACTAGTTACTTGTGGAAGTTACTGCTGATCCACTGAAATAATCTTATTAATGCCACTTACTATCTGTAAGAATCTAGGCCTATCATCTATTAAAATGCAAAGTGAATTTATCAGACAAAAATTAGAGCTATTCTGTGATGTGTCTGGGAGTTTTT
This sequence comes from Nestor notabilis, assembly GCF_000696875.1. Lineage (NCBI taxonomy): Eukaryota > Metazoa > Chordata > Aves > Psittaciformes > Psittacidae > Nestor > Nestor notabilis. The sequence continues at coordinate 35,194 of NW_009927440.1, read as the reverse complement.
TATACTATATGTCTGAGTAAAGATTACTAACACAAGAATGTCTTGTTTTCAGAAATAAGCAAGTTACCCATATGCTGAGTTGTTTTATTCTGTTGGTTATTTGGTAGCTGCTTGCCCAATACTACAACATATAACCTCTGACTCTCTAAAAAATTGCTTTTATGGTTTTCTTTTATGGAAGTATATATGTTTAGAGCCTTTGCAATCTCAGGAGAAATGAAATTTCTTCCACTATCTTTTGTCTTGAAGCTTGAATTGTTTAGCATTATGTCTTAGTTGCATTTGAGTCGTATTGCTATATAATGGCTGCACTCTGTCACGCATTCATGGGGCAAAGACCATACTGTAGCAGTGTAAAAAAACAATGCTATGAATGTAATACCACCATGGGAAGAATTTTAGGTTTCACAGAAGAAAGCATTCTTTGGACTTAAGGCTTAATGAAGTAAATTCTGACATATTACTTGTAATCAGTGAACTACATCTCTAGATGAGAACTACTCACAACAGTATTTCTTAGCATCTATGCGTATCACTGAAATCTTATGCTAATAATTTTATTTTTAACATGATTTGACTAATGGATTGCATACCTGTTGAAATCAAACATAAAGAATATCATAAAAGCTGCCTAAAAGAGAATACATAAACTCACTCCATCTGCTAGTAAAATTAAATTATTAATGGTTTAATTTCTTATTTTTTCCACAGGATTTGAGCTTCCAATTAAAACTGTGTTTGGGCCATTGCTTTGCCTGCCAGTACTTAATCTTTCCTGAAAGCCTCATCACTTATCTAAAACAAAAGAAGAACGAGGTAAGGAGAGAAAGTAATGAAATGCAGCATAACGCATCTGTCAAAGGAACACAAAGTAGCTTTAAAAAAAAATCCAGGATCAATGACATTAAAAAATTATTTGTTGTGCACTAAATGTGTTCATGTTAGGCATCCTAATTCTAAGGGATCTGTACCACCATTATGTTCTTGCATACACTGGGGTTTGGTTGTTTGTGTTTAAGAGATTTACTGTTGATCTAGCCACGGGATGCAAATGACTGATAGGAATAGGAGCTCTGGGATTGCTAAATGCACCTCTCTCTACTACGGAGTCCTTTGGAAGATTGTTTGACATCTTGGTGCTGAACTTATGAATATAATTAACATTTCTGGAGTATTTCAAATTCAGTTTTCGGTCAGTCTAGATGGATGTTCTCCAAATATGCATAATGAAATATTAGGTACTGTATTAAAAGACTAAACCTGTTTCTGCACTCAAAGCTATGCTATCCTTTGTTGTTGATAATAGATCTTTCTAGAATACTTGGAACTGACTTTTGCTATGTCACTTAGGATTGCAATAATATAGAACAAGGCAGGCGTAACTAGAGGTGACAGAGTAATACAGTGATTTAGCCTTGATGGGATAAGGATATAAGGTAGACATGGCTAGAAAAATAAGAGCCTTTTTTGAATAAGAAAAGTATAGCCTGCAGTGGCCACCTCTGTAGTCGCTGCTGACATTCACCAAGAGAGAATATTTGGAACCCAGTTCTTAGTTTTCCTGTTCACTCATTTTTTTTCTGCATTTTCAAATCTCTGCCAGGGGTCAGGTTCAAACTAATATTAGCTGGTGCAGACCAGGATCAATGGGTCCTTTTACCTCAACCCCCTATATGAAAACCAGCAGGCTAGAAAGCTTGTTAGTTTCTTGCCTTCTCAACATACAACAACATGTATTTGGTTTGGAACTGTTAAGCATGCGTGCCTTATGGAGTGTCTCTCAACAATACTATTTATAATTTTGCATTTCTCGCTGTATGGAGGGTATCATTAAGTAGCTGGGAAAAAATGTTGAATGTAGCATCAGCAGACCATGAATAGCCATTGACTGTGCAGAAAATAGCTGGTTGTAGTTGTCAGCAATAGGTAAAACTGGGTTTAGTAGGTGTGGTTTTAAAATGCATGTATTATCAAGGGAGAGTTGTACCTCCAAATCCGGAATTGATAATATGTGTAGTAGACTCGTATGAGCAGTCCTAAAATAATTGCTATCAGAAACTACCCTTACATATGTAGATTGTTGGATATGCTATGTAAATCCTTGAGGCTTGCCAGATAACGTCATGATTTCTGAATCATGTCCTGTAGTAACTGTGTCTTACAGCGCAGTTGTCATCTTTTATTGCCCATCTAGGGCATCATTTCTGCTGAAAGTTGAGGACATTCGCAGGAAAACGTTTTGACTAACATTCAATCTTACAGAATTTGACAGAGTAATCCATTTGTTGAGCAGCTACAGTACAGATCTCACTCTATTGGTCTCTGAGACCAGAAAAGATGATGAAACAAAATTCGTTTGTATAATGTAATAAAAATTACTTCCTAGTGTTGCTTAAGGAAGCCAGATGAGGTGCTTAGAGTTAGTTATCAACAGGGTCCATCTTCAAAGAAATTTAATTAAACTTTAAATTAACTACTCAACAGGATTTGAAAAAAGCACACTTGATTTGTCTGTAGCTCTTCAACTTTCAGTGCCTGATAATTGCATTTCAAAGGTACTTTTTCAATAGATAGATATCTCAAATGTAATGCCTTAAAGATTCTCTGATATCTTCTTGTTTAAAAAATTAACTTTTTCACCTTCAAAACCTTAAGTTATTAATGTGGGGTATGTTAACAACTTAAACCACATAATCCTAGAAATTGTTAGCTTCTTATAAGCATACTTATGATGATTGTGGATGACATTAAAAAAATTGGTGCCTCTAAAGCAAGTAATGTGTGAACTATGAATGCAGTTTAATCAGCACTGACACTGAAAACAGTCAACGTTTTGTTGTGGTTTCTAACAAAAACAACGCTTGTATGATTATAATAATGTATAGGGATGAGTGGGATGTCTTTGTGTCTGTATCCCCCAATAATTTTTAATCTGTTTACTGATATCAGGGGTTCTTTTAGCTCAACAAATGACATTAACAGGAAGATACAGTTTTTAAAGAAAATTATGTTCCCAGCATTATGGGGAAAAAGGATTTTTAAAATGCCCTAAGGGAAGGTGGTTTTGCAAGCTTCTCTAAGAGATTGTACGACAGAAAGAGACACAATTAAAGTGCCAAGTTTGGAGAGACGTCTCAGTCAAAACCTGCACCTTTTAAACATGGGAGGATCCACAAAGAAAATGTGTAAATGCAGGGAACTGTCCTAGGGTTCTGCTTAGGAAATCAAATTGCCTTCCTCCTTGTGTGCTCGGAATATCTCCCTCTTCCTCACGGCACGTATATCCTGTTTCTTTGTAAGATGCTGATATGTGATCTCAAAACCAGGGGCTCAGTCTTGCAGCAGTAGGAACATTTAGTTTCAGGTTATAGCTTTTGTGTTAAAAAAAACAAAACAAAACATTATTGTACGTGTGGTTGGCAGGCATTGTGTTTTATAGTTTATTACATTTGCAGTTTCAACTGTAACACAGAAAAACATCTGTTTTGCTTATGGGACAGCTTATTGTTCTTATTGAGCAGTAAGAAACCTTATGCTATGGATGAAAGAATTTGATTTACCTGTGTTATTAAGTGTACTAGGTATGTGATTAGACATCACTCTCATAAACCATGTCATATGTTCCTATTCTATAAATCCGTGTTAGCTTTACAATCAGGGAAAGGTTCTGCAGTAAAGTCCTTAAGCAGATGCAATATGTGTCAACACATGGCTCCTAGCCATTGCCAGTATTACAGGCCTTCAAGTTGAAATGTGGTTTCCTGGACAATTTGTATAATGCTTCTTTGGGTATTCATATTTTCAAGATGTATTTGGATTTACAAGCTATAAAAGATAAAGCATGCTTTGCAGTTTCTATTTTAGATATAGTACCATTTAAAATGCTAGAGGTTTCTCCTCCATACAGTGGATAGTTTGTTCTGAGGAGCTTACACATTCATTTCTATTGGTTCTCATATCAGAGAGTCTTTATTAATATTGCCATAGTGAAATAGGAGACTGAGTGCTGGGAATCTCCAGGCAATCAATGAAAAATACTTTGCAACAATACTGTCCTTTTCACTTTAGTTAAAGGTTGTGAAAGCAATTTACAAACATTAATAGCGCATTACAGTAAGCTGCTAGAGCTCGATCTCTGTGAGCATTCAGTCCTAAAAACTCTTGAACTGACGTGAAAATGGGTAACAGCTATGTAGTAACAGTGGAAACAGCTATTGCTTTGCTGGGCTCTGTTTTTTGTGGAACTCCTGGGACATCCATAAAGTTTCATTTCAAGAAATGTTGCAGCTTCCCATCTCTGGAGTTTGCTTTTTGAAGCTAGCTGTGATTCTTCACTCACGGCTCTGGTCCACGTAGAGCTTTTTATTAACTTGATCTAAATTTGGAAAGAATCTGAAGAATCCTGTCCAGGTTGGACAGGGCTTGGAGCGACCTAGTCTAGTGGAAGGTGTCCCTGCCAATGGCAGGGGGGGTGGGACTAGATGATCTTAAGGGCCTTTCAAACCCAAACCGTTCTGTGATTCTATGTTTCTAATGAAAGGGAAACAAAGACATTAACTGGAAAAGAAATAAAGGTTCACTGAATCTCCTGAGAATAAAATCAGCTTTCTAATAGCAGCCTTTACCTTGACTAGGTATAGAAACTTTCTCAGTTAGAATTATCGTGTTCAGCATTCAGTCAGTTGTACACTGTTGAAACCGGGACTGTGAATTGCAGATAACGAGGAATAGCCAGGTATTGAAAGATCAAATAGCAAAGCCTTAGCTGTGTTTCATAGGCTTTTTCTTTTCCTTTTTTTTCTTCCATAAAGTGTTTGTTTATATTTTACAATGTGTTCTGTGTATAAATATAAACCTTTTATTCTTTATTAACAACTCCTAGGCAAGGTGGCTTAGTGTAGGCTAGGAACTATCTATTGGCAGAAAGTGCTTGGCAAATTGTTATGCTTGTGTCTCGTCAGCTTGTCTCACTGGAATCTCATTCCAACTTTCACAGGATAAAAATGCATTAGAAATATATTAGGTAGTGGTTCCAAGGTAGGTTATAAAGTCAGTGTAAGTTACAGAGATACCAAGGTAGACAATACAATAGTATTGTACAATAGTACGCTTTATTCCTTATTCTTTTGTGCAACAAATACTCCTTTTGATATCAATAGAAATCCATGATGCAAAGGTGACATTTTTCACATTGTCCGGTACTATAAATCACATGCATATCTATCATTTGAATTGTGTTCTCATCTGCTCTGTTTCTACTTACAACATTAAACCACCGTTTTTAAAGGTAGAATTAAGGCATTTCTTAGAGGTAAGTTGAACTATCAAGCAGTGAAATGTCATTACTCCTTTAATTATATACATAAAATAAAAAATAGAAATTGCTATAGAATTCCAGCAATGCAATTTCTCAGTAATTCACCATGGAGGCAGTTTCTTGCAATATTCCAGAGTTCTGTCCTTTAAGATAAATGTATTCTTATGCAATTCAATATATTTCAGACTCTTTAAAGTCTCATTTTACAGATCACTGATATATTAACTTAGCTTAATCATCGGTCTGAGTGTAGTCTAGTAAATGCACATATGTGCTAGAGATGTTTCTTACTTCTTCCAGCATCTTCTATAAACCAGTAAATCAGTAACAGGAAAGATAAAATGTACCATTCAAAATATGCTGAACAAAGATCAGAGATACTTACAGTGTTAATATGTTTTGTGTTTGTGCCTATAGGCCATAATTTTACATATAAAACATATTTTGGAGTAAATAAAGCTGATCACTATATATTATACCTATAAAGATAGTAGTATGTGCTTTTACTAGCATTAGAAGGATTGTATGATTCTGTGATGTACTTTGCTAGCATCAAAATGGCAATAAATGATTAAATATCTTCTGCCTGACACATTTCACTTACACTTCCACAAAAGTGATCGTATCCTGTCCTTTTTATCTTTTGACTGTTCATGCTTTCCAGCACAGGGAGTCCTGTGACAACAAACAGTTCCTAGACTATTTGAACGCTGCTGGGGTTGATTGCTTTGCTGCCTTGCTTAGAAGGAAATCAGCACTGTATTGTCCTTTTTAGGCTGTCAGTGAGCAGGAAGGCAAGAAACATCAAGATGAGAGGGGAGCACAAATCATTTTAGGCACAAGGGCTCAAAGGTGCCTCTTATCCTGGTGAAATCCTACCACAGGCTTGCAGCAAGATGGTAGGTTTAAGATCTTTTGCTCAAACTGCCAAGAGTGCTTGTGCCCGTATCTGATCCTCATCGTGTTCTAGAGTTGGGGCAATGAGGCAGAGGAGCGCAGCGTTCACTCTGCTCCTTAACAGCATGTGATCACTAAAGACTGCTGGCCAAGTTCAGCTTCATTTAAGACTACACATAACAGTGCCTTTTAGTGCTAATTTGCTTTTGTTAACAGCTAAAGAAAAAACCACACACACATCAGAATTACTATCCTGATCATCTCTCTTTTGTTGCCGCAACCTCTACTGCAACATTTTCTTCCCTTTATTCCCAGAAAGATTATCTGGAGATTTTCTTGGATTCTAATTTTTACGTCACTTTCAGGTGGCTTATTGTACTAAAGTTCTACCTCCAGATATTTAGATGAAACTCTGTGTAAGTAGTCTGATCTCATCCTAATCCCTGGTAGATACTCTTCCAAATCTTAAAACTATAGCTGCAGTCACGTCAATATACATATGTATACTTGGTTGTTTGGTTTGGTTTTTTAACCCAAGTAGCTCAGTACTTGAAAGCAAAGAATAGGTGCTGCCGGTCAGGACTTAATGTAGGTGATGAAGAGTGGTAACATAACACTGTCTTGATGGTACTTGCCTTGTGGTACACTTTAAATTCATCAGAAAAATAAAAATATGAAATGGTGTCAAGCAGGAAAAAAAAGCCTTGTATGAAAACAAACCAAAACTGCGTGTGTAAGCTTTTAATTTAATTACTGCAGATTTGTTTTGTATCTGAAACACAGCAGGCAAAAGAGAAAGAAATAGTATTTGCTGGAATAAAAATAGATTGTTCCAGTGCACAGAAATCTGGTCCCTGTATTTTCTATTCCTTCATTTAGGGAGATTGTACACTTTATTTTCAACATAAAAAACATGTCACCATAGTAATACTGGATGTATCAAAACTGTTTTAGCAGGGTGGCTTGTTTTTTATAGTGTCAGGAAGTTTAGAGCCAGCAACTTGGGGAAATCTAGATTTGTCCAGTGATTACTCTCCCCAACTTCTTCAGAAACTCTTGTGAGAAATTTGGTATCTCACATTCCCAGTATCAGGAAGACTCTTTCAACTGCACAGGTACAGACCCATTACAGTCACCCAATTTCCATCAATGGGATGTATAACATTTGCGGTTTCTGCACAGCATTTGTCCAGTGGATCTCTGCATATGTGCTGGCTGGCTGTGTAAGGAGGAATGGAGAATTTCAAACCTGTCTCAGTGCCTTGTAGCAGAGTTCAGGCAACAGCACCAAGACATCAGCATGCTGGACACTTAGCCATAGCTTGGCACACTGCTGTGCCCCCCCTAAATGAGCCTTAGGCAGGTCACGTTTGCAGTCATTGCTTACTCGGAGCACTATGAGATTCTCTTCAAGAATCATCAACCATCAGCTGTTAGAGAGCAGAATTGTACTTCTAGGAAAATGATTCCCTGCCAGTAAAAGTTGTTTGAGTACTTTACACCTCCATGTTTTGCATGCCTTTCCCCCTCTCAGTCTTTCTAAAATACAATTACATAATCACTCTCCAGAAGTGAGGGACATATGTAGAAGGGCATGTGTGTATGTCCTGTTAGAATGTGGGGTGCAAAGAACAATTTCATAGCAAAGAGCAGATAAGCGGCTATCCTGCTGTGGTGCCTGCAGAGCCTCAGGTATATAGCAAGCTTGATAACACTGCATTGAAGCAGGAGCATTCAAATTCATATGCAAACAGCTATACCCAGTAATACTGTATGGACATTTTAAAAGCCATTTGGAAATGGAAGTACAGAGATCAGGGGAAGATTGAACTATAATTCAATGATCCCATATTTATAAATTATCTAGTATCCATAACACTTTAAAATAGGATTTATTTGCTTTAATAATTTATTGAAAGTTCACAGTAGGTATTTATTAATAATACAGTGTCATTGATATGGATTTTGCCCAATTCCTATTTCTTTTCTGTTAAGCCTACTGGTCTGTTTTATTGCAGCAGCTAGAAAGTCTGTTTAAAACAACAGTGAAAGGAAGCCTATTACCTTGTTTTCAAAATAAAATATAGAGATATCTGTGGAATACAAAACTTCAATTTTAGGTCAGGAAAAAAGCAGAATTAAGCATACGTTCCTATTTAGATGGACGGTAAAGGACACTATGCAGAAAAGTACTTAAAGTATTCATGCGCATAGATTTGAGTCTTGCCACTAAATCCAATGGAATGACTTTCATACTTATTGGTATAATTATCCTATTAAGACACTTACTTTAGTATTCTGCTGATTCAGAGCCAGAATATTCAGGCTCTCTGCAGAGGCGAAGCCTATCAGAAATGTACCATTTCCAGCCCGTTTACCAAATTCTTTAATAATACATCATTAACTTCAGCTATTTCTTGTATTCTAATATATAAATTAGCATTCTCCCTACAAGAAGTGTGTAGGTATTGCTTTACAAATGATGCTTTTATAAAGTAAAGGGTGTGCCTGATAATTTATTAATCTGCATTCAGATTGTTTTCTTGTTTTCACCAAATAGGTTTCTCAAGCTGTAATAGTCTGACATTTGAGGGTTGGTCGAGATGATCTTTAAAGGTCCCTTCCAACACAAAACATTCTATGATTCTATGACATTGTATCTGAAACAATTTGCTGTAGAGCAACAAATCTTGCTGTTTTCAGGTAAAAAGCCAATATCTGGTTAGTGTTATTGCTAAAGAGGCTAGGATTGTAGCTGTTAAGAAAGCAGATCTGTTCATTCCCCTGAGAAGATTAGAAACAAATATACAGCAAATAAGTCATTCTGGCTGTGATGATTTCATTTAAGCACTCTAACAAGTAAAAAAATGATAAAAATTTGAAGCAATGGGGTGGGTTGATCAAATCCATATCCAGAACTGCACACTGTAGCAACACAGGTGATTTTTCCATTAGTCTGCTGCTGGTGGTGCCAGACTTACTGGTGGCTATTATAGCTTCTATGTGTGTGTGTATGTGTGCATTGCCCATCTGCTACATAACTTTTTGGAGAAAGTAGGTGGCACGCTGTCATGAATACATTCTGAAGTGAGGAATTCAGTGCACTGAATGCACAAAATAGTGTTCAAACACAAATAGGTAGATGGACCAAGAATACTAAATCTCATCAGCATTTGCTTTGGTTTGTGTTGGTGCCACAACAGATACGTGCAGGGTAATTGGCACAAGAATGTATAGATGTGTTCTGAGGTTTAACACTGTTGGTTTGAAACTGCTGTTCAATTCTGTTAAAGGACCAAACCAATGGAAACACTGTTGGTGGTGGCTGCAGTTCCTGGCTCTCCTTGGAGTTAGGTGAGAGAGGAGGCATATTTAATCCCTTGATTTCAGAGAAGAGTGCGTGTATGAAGTTTTACCAGTTTGGGGGTATTTCCTGTTTTGGGCAGTTCTCAGACTTTACCTGGTACAATGCTTCTAATAGTATCATGATATTACCAATACTTGTGAGATATGTCAGGGTTTTATGATTCTTCTTTAAACCAATACATTTTCTCTTTTAGTAAGATCAAGATGTTTGTCTAAATAAAAGTAGAAAGGTTTTTATGGAATCATAGTAAACGATTCATTTAGACACTTAATTGTTTTCTTCACTACTGAACATTACTTGCATGCAAATGTCTGGCATTAGACTAAAACATGCATTATATCCCTATCTTGAAGCTTTGCCTTCTTTATGATTTAAAGGTTTTTCTGCCCTTTGTATGGATCAACATTATTCAAAGGTAGTTATGTGTGTGTGTACGTTTCAGTGTTCAGGAGTATGTAAACACACGGTATTTAATTTATAGAAATGGTATGCAAACTTAACACACCAAAGTAGTGTTTTGTGGTAAATCATCCTGCATCCTCATTAGTTTCATGTGCATTAAGTACAATCCATGAAAGCAGCAGCATAGTTAATAGGGAAGAGATTTCCAGAAACACATAACCATGTAATCCCTATTCTGCTACATCTGCACACTGTGAACAGGAGAAGATGAGGGAGAAATTTATTTTAAGATCTTCATAGCAAAACTGGTACTGATTTTCAGGCATTGTCTCTTTATTCTTTCCCTTACCAATTCTCAGCCAATGGACAAGGACATAGTGTATTGCTACTATTTTGTGATTCATTCCTCATAAAACAATCTGTTCTTTTAGTGGCACTTGTTATTAATCAAGGTTTTTCCCCTCCATTAGAGTCGTTGTTGGCTCAATCACTTCAGTATATATAATCACTAACTTTTTCTATTACACTAGTGAGTAGGTGCTCTTATACGTCTGTCAAAGGGATGCTGGTACATTTAGTGTGATGCTTTGCAATTTCAGTGAGAACACTAATGGCTGAAGTGTGATTGCTTTTTTGCTTTTTTGCTTTTGAGAGAAAAAAAATCTTATATGTTCCCTTTAGAGAGAAAAGAGAGAGAAAGGATAGAAAGTTCCAAACTCAATTTATTTTTCTATCATTAAAACATTCAAAAGTACAAAGGAATGCTCTTCCAGAATCAATCATTTCATAATGTATCTGCAGAGACACTAGACTTGCATATCCTAAAGAGAATGCTGAAAAGGCTGAAGTATCAATTTTATACAATAGTGTGTGTATTTGCAGAGTACAGCACAAAACCTCACTCTTACGAATTAAATGGAGGAGGGGGAGGAAGAGTAAGGGGGTGTGTAGATAAAACCTTTACTGACATGGGGTTTTTTTCTGTGCATAAATGCTACAGTTTCTGCCTGGAAGAAACAGAAAGGCAAAGGAGACATAATACATCATCAGTTAGTTACTGATGATATATTTTAATGCAAGAAGGTAATTGTTTAGATAATACAGATTTATTTTTTTTTCTTTCAGCAATACTCCAAACATGAATCGCTCAATCAGTCTTTTCATGCAAGTGATGCTTGTTTTCTAATGCTTGGAGACCATTCTGACAGGGTACTTAAAAAGAAAGACAAAAGAGAAAAGTAAGAATAAAAATGAAAAGTAAATACGTGGCCACACAGCCCCTGTTTTCAAAATTGGGCTTCTCATCATGTTTTGTCTGAATTTTTCAATTACCTTTTTCTTGATTTCCACTGATGGCTGCTCTTTTCCTTTCCAGACTTCACATGTTACCTACTTCTTTTTTTCTATCAATTTTTACCTGAGTCTTACAGTTTTTATTCTATAATATAGTTAAATTCTATCTTTCCTTTATTATTCTCCTGTCCTTCACCTTCCTAGTAATTGTTTTGTAGAGATCTGATGAGAAATCTTCCATTCCCAAACTCCAAACATTATTAGTTTTTCTCTTGAAGCAATTCTGCATTATCACTGAATTTTACTGCATCAAAGCATCTTCCAAAGTCCTGATATAATTTGTCTTTATCTCTTAGCTCATTTAATCTACCCTGCTTACCCTTTGCATATTTTCCCCAGCTAGGTTTTCATCCTTTAGCTTTGCTCTTTTCCCATACAGTTCCATAGTTCTGCATTGGCTATCTTTTTGCCATTTTCTGCTCCTACCCTTTGGGGCTTTCCTCAGAGCCATCTTTAATCCACCATACGTATTAATGCACTCCATTGTTGAATTTCTATCCTAACTTGTTGAATAATAAGCTATTTGTGAAAGAGATCAACTGTATTGTTTTTAATCTCATGTACATTTACTGTAGTACTTAAAAAATATGTGGTGGACCTCTGTTCACTGAACTTTGTATCCTATGTCTTGAAACTAGAATTTACAAATGATGACGAATGAACTAGTATTAATAAAATAAAATGTTGTTATTCTCAATTCATATGTTTTTAATTTATCCTGGATATGCACATCTGTTTTGAAAACATAGGAAATATGTTCCTAATATCTTTTAATATGTATCTCCTAATACAGAGAGATGCAGGGTCTGATTTGTTCCCTTGCACTTGATACGTGTTAGCAACACTCCACTGCGCAGCATTTCAGTGAACATCACATTAACAATGATATTTTTGTTTAGTTTTCTATGGATGTGACAGCTAATTTCCAAATGAACAGCAAGTTCCAAGATGCCAACCTGCTTACTGAGGATGACAAACACTGGATGCCCCATTATTGCTGCACTTCTTCTATCTCAGTGCTTGAGTGGGGGGATGGAGGTGCAGAGGGAGCGGCCGGGGCTGTCGTGTGCAGTAGGACATGTTACACTGCTACTGTGGGCTTCTCTTCCTCCTGAACAACATTGAACAGTCATTGCTTCATCCACACGCAAATAATTTTAATCTGCTGCTTCAAAGGTAACAACTAGAGCTGTTCATAGTATTTTGAATGTGATGATGCTATAATAATTCTTAATACAGTTACGGTATCATTTCTTAACACGTTGATGCTGCTCTGTTAGGACATACTGGCTCATTAGATTCCATATCTACTTTTTTATATTCCTTTTTGAAAAGAAAGAAATTCAAATGGAGTATTTGAGTACACATCTCATTTTGGTGCAGCATGGATCATTATGCTATGTAACTAGCATTAAAGAAATGGCTATTATATAGAACCTGATTTTTTCTATTATTTTTTTTTCTTTGCCATGGAAGGCTTAGGAATGCTGTTTTTCTCTCTGGAGGCACACTTGCCGGCTGCAGGGAGCTCCCCTCTGCTCTAGCTTGGAAAACTTCAGTGAAACTTGCACTATCCATAGGGGAGATGTGGCACTAGCCCCATGGCCACCCTGTTAGTGGGTGGTTGGTGTTGGTTAGCAGAGTGATGACAGAGCCGTGGTTAGATTCTGAGGAAACCTCAGGTACAAAACTTTGCAGGTGAGTTACCAAGCTGGGCTGATTAGAAGGGTGCTAATGTGGGTGAGGCTGGAACTGCACCGTCTGGGTATGAATGACTACAAATGCTGCAGTAGCTCCTGACTCCCCTGGGTATTAATGAAGATGTTTGTATTGAAGAACAATTTTTTCTTCCTGTAGGGATTTCCTTGGTTTGGGGAGAAGTGTGATGGGTGTCAGCAGACGCAGTCAGCCCTCTCCTGTTAGCCCTGTTTGTGCCTAAGCTACATGTTCAGCTGGGTGACACAAAAGGTCTAGGCACTAAATTGCTAGTTATTCCAATATAGTTATCTTTTTTTTTAATATGTGTTTAAAGCTTTTAATAATATTGTGGTGAAAAATAGAACCTATTTTAAGGTACGTGATATCCTGCATTGTATAATTTATCTGTGTAGTTTCTAAATAAGCTAATGAAGTTACTGAGTAATCACACCACATCCCTCACAGCTTTGTTGGCTTCTTGCATATCTGAAACAGGCAATGATATATTACATGCTATCTCTTACAGAAGAGGTGTGGAATATCTTAATAGCCGTTATGCAATTATATTTTGAGTTACACAACTAATGGGATTTACTGGTATTCCTGTATTTGTTTTGTTTTCATTTATGTCTAGTTTGGCTTATATAAATCTGAACAATGTAGTGGTTTAACTGCCAACAGAATCCAGGCTGAAAGCCAGCTTTTAAGGGATACTAGTCTAATGCCAAAGTAATGTAGTGTATGAATCTGGTGGGAGGAGAGGAGGATGCAGGAAGGACTGTATGGGCTGTGGCTATAAATTACTGTGTTCTGTATCTCCCTCTTGGAATGCCACATTTTAACTGTGAAGAGCTGAGGAAAGCTGTCTTTTTCAAGATCATTGCATTTCTATTGTTACTTTTTTTCTACTCTAACATTTTGGAGAGAGAATCTATCAATAACATGTTTTAAATAAAAGTAAGAATAGGTGAATTGGATTGGGTAGGATTTTAAGGAAGCAGCTGTAGCCCACAGCTGTAGGTACTGCAATCAACTGGATGATTAAAGGTCCAGACCCTCTTGGGTTTTGCTGCGCTGCGGTGATTGGTTGTTGAAGCAAGAAGTTCTTTCCTGACAAGTTTGTTTCTTCATCTATGGTGAAGCTTTTCTGGTATTGCAGAGCAGAAGTTTTGGTGTGCAGTGTCCTATTTTAGTAGTCAGCCAAAAAGATTGTAACTGAAAAAACTACTGTATCATACCTGAAGATCATTCCTCTGCCATTTCAGAAATACTCTGTTTATAGTAACCCAGTCTGGTATGTCATTGCTTCATGTGGTATCATGAATGTCTGTTTGTCTGCTTATTTTAGAAAATCAACTGTAGACAAGATTTCTGATATTGTGTGAAATCAGTGTGATCACAGTTGGAGGAAAAACGTGAAATATCACTTACACATGGTATCATTATTAAATGATAGACAATTATAATATACATGGACAGTTTTATACACACAGCAGTTGCTCTAAAGTACTTACAAATAATGTCTCTTACAAATACTATGAATCTCCTGTTGAAGAGGGCCTGAGTTGTACCTTATTGTGCATGTGCAGCCATTCCACCTGAATTCACTTGTCCATTGCTTTCAGAATCCACTGTATTTGGTCATAGAAGTTTTTAGCCAGTTCCCAGTTATTGCTTTGCCCTTTTCTTGTACAGCACCCGTAGACTTCTCTCATATGCCCTGTTTGAAATAATCTTCTGTCCCACTGGAGATGTATTCTTGGTTCCAGTTTTAATTTTAAACCACAACAGCTACCAAATTTGTGGTTGCAAATCAACTGAGATTATTCCATGTTGTCATACATGTAACGCTTTGCACACATTCCTATTATTAAATGAGTTTCCTTCTCTCTTTCTTATAAAACATGCGTGCCCTTTTTCCTCTGGCTGCCATGCCACAGCAGTTCAGCAGAATGGGCTATGGCGAACTGATGCTCAAGTTTGATGCTCTCAAGAGGTCTAAGACATTAGAACCGATGTTGCAGAGGTGCATCCTCGTTCCATCCATGTGCAAACAGCCACTTCGCTTTTGCCTAGGGTTGTTCTAGGCTTCTACTGAGGAAGAAGTATAAGCACCCTGACTGTGTGATTTGCACCCTTCCCAAATTCATTGCCTTTCTTAAAATACGTAGCTGAATTTAGTGCTCAGTTTAAAAATGCTATTTCAGTAATTGTTTAAAGGCCAACTGGTAAGGCACTAAACAAAAGCTATCATGTTTGTAAAGCAAAAAACATTTTCTGTAACAGCTTCTAGCTATTTTGTGGTGTGGTGGGGGATGGAAAGGCTTTGAAACCTACTCTGTGAATCATTCCCAGCATTTCATGTTACTGAAATGTGAATATTACTTTTAAATGTGTAACTGTGCTATTAGAGCCTTCTGTGATTTAGAGAAAGCTTTTGGAATACTAAAAAGTCATTATTTACTTTCTTCCAGTCTATTAGTGCAGAACAATCCTCACACAGGCTCTGCAGTGGCAGGGTTGATTGGTTCTCAGTGGACTTGTCTTGTTAATAGGAGAAAAGAGGCTCTTGCTAGTGTTTCTGCTCCCACAACTTCTCCAGACAGCTAATTGTGTTGCATTTGAACCATCTCCCTGGCGTGACAAAGTAGGTATCCTCAGACCTTTATGTTAAATAAATGCCTATTCCTCACATGTACCAGAGCTTCCCGAGTTTACCAAACATCAAGACTGAACAACATTTACTAAGAGATGTCATCTTCTTTTAGCTCAGTGAAATCCCAATGCGATAAAGCTGGGAATCCCTCTAACCTTGGCAAGGTTAGGCAGCTTTGCTGAATCTCATATTTTTTCCCTTTTATTTCCCTTCTCCTTGCACATGCTCCTGGAGCAAGCAAATATTTACAGGATGGGGCTTGGATCACTTTGCTAAAAATGGAGTTTCTAATGTTCATTTTGTCTCATCATTTATTAAACTTAAGAGATGCTGTTACATAGGTCTAGTGTAGGGTCATTATATTCTCCAACATAGCTGCAATAAACGTGAACTGTTTGAAAGCTTTGCTGCAGTAGCAGTAGCTCTGCAGCTAGGAATGAGTGAAAAAGAAGTGCTCAGAGGTGGTATTTACATATAATTCCTTGCAATACTACTGCCAGTAGCTATTTATTGAACCTTAAATACGCGTGTAGCAGCTATCTGGTAGTAGTAGTGTCTGAAATGGCAAGACAGAACAAGTCAAGCACTAAAAGAAAATAAAGGCCATCATTAAGGTTTAAAAAAGTGCCTGAAAATCATTAAAACTGTATTTTCACCTGTATGTGTTAAACTGAGATCCATTAAAAAAAAGTATTTCTGCTAATGTAGCTGTGTGTTTGACAACAGCAACAACAAAAAACACATTCAGTGTCTGTTTAAATTGCTACAGTTATGTCCTGGTTTTGGCTGTGATAGAGTTAATTTCCTTCTTAGGAAATTAAGTACAGTGGTGCAGTGCTGGTACAGTGCTGTTTTGGATTTGGTATGAGAATAATGTTGACAGGGCACTGATGTGTTAGTTGTTGCTCAGTTGTGTTTCCTCCAAGTCAAGGATTACTCCTCCTCTGCCAGTGAGGAGGAAGCCAGGAGGGAGCAGAGACAGGACAGCTGATTTTATATTTTAATTTACTTTAGTTATTAAACTGTTCATATCTCAGGTTTTATCTTTTTCCAATCCTCCTCCATCCCACAGGAGGTTGGGAAGCAGCAAGCATCTGTGTGGTACTTTAGTTGACGGTTGGGGTTAAACCATGACAGGTTATGAGATGGTGGTAACTATTAGCTTCTTTTGGGGATGGCTTATACATATTAACTAATGTGCAGATCATCTCCAAAATTATACAATGAGACGGGTTTACGGGAGAACTGTTCCTTTTATTTTGAGTGTTTCAAAGACCTAGAGAATATTTCAAGGGTACATAAGCTCATGCGTGCCTTTGCGTCACACAGGGTAATTCTGCTCCCTCCCCTTAGATGTAGCTAGCATGTCATTCAGCCAGTGCCGGTTTTGCTGACAAATGCAGTTTAGGCAAGTCTAAGGGTCCGTTTTATGCTTTCCCTCACATTTACTTCGTAAGTTCTTTGTCGGTCATTCAAAAGAATGTAGGTATTACCGATTTCTGGAGGACAACTGGAAAAGTGCACATACCTGAGTAAGCACCACAACTGATTTCACAAGGCTCACATTGATACTGAACATCCAAAATCCTGCTTGAACGTAGTAATGCATACATCCTGCCCCATTAGGGAGAAATCCCCAACAGGTACTAAATACTCGTTAGGACTCTCTCATGCCACTATTTAGTGCCCCAATGTCCCACCCAGGTAAAATTTACCTGCAGGAAAAAGAAAAGTTGTTGAAGGCAAGTGGAATTTGAAAGCTGTGGGATAGTATTGACACTTGGTTCCAGACTGCACAAAGGCTGTTGTAATCCTGTAGTGAGTCTTACCTAACGGTACACATTTATGTGTGCTGCTTAAATTTGACAGCCAAGCAAACGACCAGCTTTTGTAACAACATATTATCTCAATGTGTTCGTAACTTTTAATGAATGGAATAAAACATGACAATATAATTTTGGGTTTAACTACGGAAGAAAGACGTGTGAGTTTAAGTTTTGATCTGGATGATAAATGGGGCATTTTTCAATCCAATTTTTCATGGTTTGAGTGAGAGTTATGTGGTTAAAAATGATTTCAACAAACATACAAAATTGGTGGTGTGGCCATTTATAATATGAACCACTAACAATTGAATAATATCTAGTTTATTTTCTCCAGGGTATAGTATCTAGTTTATGAATGCAGTTGTACTTCATAAATCATTCTCAAGAGCAAAAGGGAGAAAAATGAAAAATCCATTTTCCTTCAACCCTTTGGGTCTTTATTTAATTTTTAATGAAATAGAGAGGATACTTCATCAACGGCAACAATAGAGTAATGGCTTTACACTGAAGAGGGTATATTTAGATTAGATACAAGGAAGAAGTTCTTTACCGTGAGGATGGTGAGACACTGGCACAGGGTGCCCAGAGAAGCTGCAGCTGCACGATCCCTGGCAGTGTTCAAGGCCAGGCTGGATCGGGCTTGGAGCAACCTGCTCTAGTGGAAGGTGTCCCCCCTGCCTGTGGCAGGGGGTTGGAACTGTATGGTACTTAAGGTCCCTTGAACCCAAACTATTCTGTGATTCTGTGATTTTGGACACACATCTTTGCAAAAGCAAACAGAACAAAATCCTAAAGCACCACCACTAAAAATCCCAAACCCACAGTCCAAAACAAATAAAGCAAAGGGGCTGCCTTGAGACACAAACCAGATTTAAAACTAAATGTATTTTTAAAGCATTTAGAGATTTGTCACTTACTTAATTTAGCTGTGAAATGTTCTTACAGAACATGCAGCAGAATGCAGACAGTCAATATGAAGCATTTACATGATTTTTAGGTGGTATAATACTTATTTCAGAACATGAATCACAGAATCACAGACTGGTTTGGATTGGAAAGGAAATACTGTGTGTTTTCTTTCTAGTTCTGGCTCACATGACAATGAGAGCTCTGGGATCAGAACAACTCTGCATTGGATGTGATATTTGTCCTTTTTTTGTGTCAGACATTGGCTATAAAGCTGTGTATATGTCCTAGGACACTGTCACTCAAAATTCAAATAACTAAATTCTGCTAAGTGAAATAGCATAACATGTTAATATTGTGTGAGGTCAGAAAAAGGTTTTTCTCCTGTTGATTTAAGAGTGAGCAGCCACAGTTCGAGGCACAATAGTGTCATTGTATTTTACACATGTACCCTTGTATTTTAATTTGTTAACACTGATATTACTGAGATCATCCTCCAGCTGATTCTGATTTGAAATACCAAGAGGAATAAAAAAGGTAGTGGTCTTTGGAGGGTGGTGGTGGTATCCTTTGGTGGTTTATTCCAAAGATCAGTTATCCTTGAAATATGTGCCTTGTTTCCAGGTCACATGTGTCCATCCTGAGTTTCTTGCTAGATTATGCTTTGCTGCTAGATTTATATTTCTTTCAATTTTTGTTTTGTTTTGTTTTTTCTTAGATGGACATTTAGATGCTCTGGTCAACTCTCGGTCCTTTCCTTCATAAATGGTCATGGTTTGGCATTTTCCTAATATTATCAAATTGTTTGTTTTGTTAAATGTGAATGTCAGGAGCAGATTCAGGTGTTCGGTATGTGTCTTGCCCTGTTTCATGTAGTAGAATACGGAAATTTGTTTTGGCTTTTTTTTTTTCGGCAGAAAATAGAAAATCTTGCTGTTCAGTTTTTAGCAGGAAAACTATCTGTGTAATGTAGTCATCACATCATTGTTTTGCTTTGACCAACCTGGGCCTATTGTCAACAATACATAATGCCTCTCACTTTCACTAAGAAATCTAGTCCATACACTAAGTCTTCTATACAGGGAAAGAAGGAAAAGCTCTCATTCTTAGACTAAGGGAATATATTTCTAAGAAATATTTCTATTACAGCCATTATTAGCTTGGGTTCCAGTGCATCATTCAGATTGCAAACATCTTGTAGGTTTCCAGTAACTCTTTCAGAAAGACAAATCTAGATCATCTTAGTGCATTACCTTTATATATTATTGCATTTTAAAGATCCATTTAAAGAATAAAATTGGAGCTTGATTTACATTAACGATCAACAAGCAATTCAGTCCAGACTAATGCTTATCTTTAGCCCTTTGCTATCATGCTTAAATATTTCAACAGGTACTTTGCATACTGCCTGCACTGCCGTACTTGAACCAACTGTGAAATTGCAACTGTTTCATTGTCCAGAGAACAAATTTAATATTTACTGCTACTTTACCACTGATGTCACTAGTACTACTACTTGCTTTTTCCTTTCTGTTGTTGCTAGAACATGCTGATGATTGTTTACTTCCCTCTCCTAACATGCTTTCCATAACTCCTTGCAATGTGTGGTATTATCGTGCTGCTCATGACAATCATATGTAGAAGTTGCATATTCAATTTTTTATACATTTGTTACACACAGCACAGTCTGTGTAAATAAAAGTATAAAGCAACAGCTCTCAAACAGCATTTGAAAACTTCATACGGCAGTCAGAATTCTGTCTTCATTGTGCTTCACCAGCAAAAAGACTCTCTGCATAGCAAGCCTGAACATTCTTTACACCTATTAGTAGCTGAATCCTTCACTGTGGAAAATCAGCTCTCAGTGGTTTTTTTCTCATGCACTGTGATTAGTTGTTTTCCTGCCTTAGATGGCAGTTCTGCTAAATTTTTATTGCTTCCTGTACTCATGGCTCATTTACTGTTTTATTTTTCTTCTGTTTGCTTACTGAGTAGATTTATTACCTTTGCATGGAATAATTCTTTTGAGATAACTACTTCCTTCCACAGAGGATTCTTCACTTTTAAATTATTCTGTGGTTTTGGGTTTCTATTACTCATACACCGAATGTTGCTAGAATCTTTGTGGCTTCTGAAAAAAAAGTGAAACAATAAGAATCAAAAGAAACTCAGCAAGGAAAAAAAAAACAACTTCCTTTGTAAGTTCTCATTTTTAGACCTTTGTCTTTGAAATAAACTTCCCTGAATGGCAATTTTCTTCATGGACTAGAAATTCTAGTGTTGTATGTGATTCTTGGTATGCATTTTCAGAGGAACTCAGTCAGAATGCTCAGTGTTGTGAGTAGCTCAGCTCACATATATTCCTCTAGATAAATATATGGTCAGATTTTCAAAAATAGATAAGCACTGCACAACTGCAGGTAATCCTCGGTCTAGTAAGATTTGGTTAGGAGCACGTGTGAAGTCTCCGCTCTGAAGCTGCTGAGACAGGCTAACAGTACAAAGCAAACAGCCATTTTGCAGATTGAAACAAAAAATCTCTCCAAATTCTAAGTCAAAATCTTATAGCAATAGGTTAAACAGTTATTGAATGCTGTCACTGTACAATCTGACCACTTATTAGGTGATGCTTACATTACAAAGGTAGCTATTTTAGGAGAGTTATTTCTACAGAGCACTCTAAAATTCAGACCAGCCTACTTCTATAACTTACTGTAGTTTTAAGGTTAGTTGTCACTAACTTCTGCGTGGTTTACCTGCAAATAGTTAAACTGTAAATAAAACTGTTTTCATCCAGAGTACATAGAAACCTTAATATTAGGAATAATCCTAGCATGGTGAAAAACAGATGAGATGCGAACATACTCCCTAGCAACAATGCAGATACAGAGTTACATGAGTAACTGGATACAAGTCTTGTCACAGATATTACATTGCTCTGTATCACTGAACATCAGCTAATTAAAAAGTGCATTTAGCCAGAGGAATAATTCTTATGAATTCAAAAATATGCTTTAAGCAAATACAAAGAAAAAGTAATAAAGCTTAATTTACTTATGAACACTCTACCCCATCTGCTGTATACCTATGTATCAGCATTAAGATTATCGGTATTATTGTAGTATGCCTTTTTTCAAAATATGTTCAGCTCATTAAAAATAGAGAAGTAAATTCTCATATTCCCTAGAACATGGCTATGAGAAACAAATTCAAATGGTGATGAAATAATTGTTTTGTTTAATTTCCAAAGAGCAGTGTGTAATGTGAGAGCACTCCAGCACACTTCATTCATTCATGGGTGGAATTAAAGGGGCTTCTTATCTTTATATTGCTGCATAAAGTAACTGCCATGTCCATTCCTGTGGACAAATGATTCCCCTAGATAATGATGATGGATTTCTTATCTTCTCTAAAAGGAAGAGTAGGAACAGAAAATTGACTTTTTCTCTCCTACATCTACCAACGTGCCTATAATGGTGTGAAATTCTGCTCAAGACCATACTTGAAATGTGTATATATGAACCATAAAAGGTAGATGCAGAATGACTGCCGAACACAGATCATGTAGACAGAGCTGTGTAAATCATTCCATTTTATTTATTCTGTTGCAGTTCTCAGTCTTCTAATTTTCTGAGAAGCAGATCAAACTAGTTTGTGTTTTTTCTCTGTGTATGTCTACTAAATGCAAGTCTACTTAAAATTTTACTTCCAAGTAAAACTTGATATTTAAACTGAAAATACAAGAAAATAGCCTGTTCTAATAAGTTTGTATTCTGCTTTTTGTAAAGTAGTAATTCACTAGTGAAGCTAAGTGAGAAGCTATAAAACGGAGGTTTCCTTTGGGATTCCCTCATCCTCCCTCCCACTCCTTTAGCATATTGCCTCAAACAGGAGTTTGCTGTCTATTGCCAGGAAGCCAAGTTAATTCACCCAGTAACCCATCTACTTGCAGTTCAGCCCTGGTACTCCTCAGGACAAAGTCCCAACCTCTTTCCATCCAGACAGTTGCTGCAGATGATAAACCCTCCTTTCCAGAAGATGCCAGGCAAACAGTGCAATTGCTCTGCACCCTTGGCTTTTCTACTTTATATCTAAGCACTGGAGTAATTCTCTCTTCACTCTTCTTGGCTTCCTTAGACTCTTAAAATAGCACATTTGTTGCATGCTGTCATTCATGACAACATTCGTAAATTCCAGCTTTCCACTGAAGCTTGAGATGCTTCAAGCTAATATGAGAAATTAAAAGCTAGTATTGTACTCATTTATGTTCAAGCTGTGCTCCTTATGTACCTCTTCAGCTTCTGCTTACCTTTTGTCAGTTGTCACACATGTACAAAGCATCACTGTGCGCTGCTGGTTCTGACTTGAACCCATCTAACAAATAATTCTATTGACAACTCCCCCACTACAGTTGCTGACTTGCAAATATCTGATCTGTGAAGACAAAAACCCTTTCACGTAGCTCTGCCAGCAGAGCTTGCCTCACCAGTGCTGCATTAGCAGCCTGCATTTTACAGAAGTTATTGGCTGAAATAAGATTTAAGTGGTGTATTCAGAGATGTATGACTGGGAAGGCAGAACCAAATAATTTACTGCAAAGAATTTAGCTTTTTATTTTTGTGGGAGAGGAGGAGATTTTTTTGTAAGTGACTTGTGCTCCTGGAGTGCATTTGCTGTGCAAGAGACAACATTGCTGGTGGGAGATCATTCGTGGTGCTGAGAACATTTTGTTGTACATTTGAGCTGAACAGATAAATACTGATTTCGTATATGGAGCTAACTCGTTATATAGGTCTTTGATATGGTGCTTTTAACTCTGAATTACCTTGTGAATGCAGGGCCACTTTTCAACATTCTCCAAATTGAACATGGATTATACAGCTGTAAGAATTCTTATAGGGTGTACAATCAGCACAGTGTTGCAGATATTACTTTCAAAAATGTATTCAAATACAGGCTTTTGAACTGTCCAGGCACCACCCCTCAGTGCAGGTTTTGTTCACTAAGCATCATGATTAATAGCAAAACTGTAATTTTCTTGTGACTTTTCTGTTGTAAAAGATCATCTCTCCAAGTACATACTGCTTTTATACTTTAAATTTAAAAAAAACCCCACAAACAAACAAAAACCCAACCCAAAATCTTGCTGTTTTCTAACCATTTCTTATGGCTTGAGCTGTCATCTGGCAGGTTTTGCATTATTTAGCATTTTTTTAATTCAATATGAAACATTTCTTTAAGAAAGAACTTTATGTGGAAATATTCCTCCTTTCAATTTTTCAACTATTTGAGTCAAAAAGCTGCAATAATTCATGTAGGAAGAATCAAGACAGCACTGAACTGTTTCCGTCTACACATGAGCTTGCTGTGAATTTTTAGTCTTTCCTTATTTCATATAATAGAGCAAGACTGTGAGGAGTGCTGTAAAACACCAGGGACTAGAAACACAGCACTAGGATGTGAGGGAGTGATAGGTCAGCAGCAGGCAGACAGCACTGAGAGATGGAGGAAGACTGACAACTTCCCCAAGCAAAGCTGCAGCTCAAATGCATTGGAAAGGAAGGATTGCACCTTCATCTTTCATTTTCTTTTTGATGGTGTTTGAACACTGCAGAATACTTGTTCAGTGGAGGAGGTAGTCAAGAGTTTGTTGGTGTAGTCCAAAGAGTTTGATGGGAGAACACAAAGGAAGAAAAGGGTGCTTTGAGGAATGCTTTCTCTTTGCCCAGAGGCTCTGTATTTGAAGTAACAGAACTACATGTAAAATCAAAATCATTACAAACCATACCAACATAAACATTTTTTTCCTCATTGCTTCCTGAGATTATCCTGTCTTTTATACTGTTTTAATTCACTTTTGGATTGTGTATTAGGCTTGCATTTCAGGTGTTTTTTTCTCTTTTTTTGTACTCTTCTTATTTTGTTTTCCTTCTTCCTTTTTCTAATATCCAACAATGCTTAAATCTGTATAAAAATCAGAATCCTAATAAACAATATCAAAACTAGAAGTGCCCAAACTAGAATTGCGCACAGTGAACTGCGCTGGGAGGGTTTGCTGATAGAAATGCTATTGTAGGCTTTCCTGGGTTGTTACGTTTTACCCTTGCACCGATCCAGGATAGCTTTTTTTTAAGAGTTCTTATTGCAGAGGAATAACAACTGTGTTGTTGAAAACAAACGGAGTGAGAATCTGCTGTTAGTTTTGGAGTCTATTATTAACAAATGTTGCTACACTTTAGGAGCTAAGTTTAGAAAACCATTAATACATGTTACCAACTTAGTAGCACTCCTGGAACTTACTGTGAGCAAAAACTGTATTAATGCAAAAAATGTGTGCTAGTGAACTACCAGAAGAAATGCCTTGAGGGTAGAAGGATCTACTCATTTCCAGTAGATTATTAAAATAGTGCAATGACTTGTACCAATCCCAAAAAGACTCCCGGACACTTAGAAAGACAAAATCACTTATCTGGCAGAGACCTCTCGTTTTTTCTCAAGGGCAGGGTACAGTTGGTTCTGTGTTTGTTCAGAACCTTGTTCAGTTGTTTTGAATAACTCCAAGGACAGAGGTTCCACAACTTCTCTGGACCCCAGTTCAAGTATCAATCCACCTTCATTGTTAAAAGATTTATTTCTTATATTTAGTAGAATTTCCCACACTCCAACATGTTTTTGTTGCCTCTTGTCCTGTCTGTATGCCTCTCCAGGAAGCATCTGCCTGCATTTCTTCTGTATTCTCCCACTATGTAGTCATAGATGGCAATAAGGTCTCTTCTTTATCTCTTTTCTCCAGGCTGAACAAAGACAGCTCTTGTCCTCTCCACATGTGCCATGTGCTTCATCCACGTCACCATCTTTGTGGTGGTGCCTTTGCAATATGCCTGTCTCAGTCTAGTGAGACGCAGCACTTGAAATGTGGTCTTACAAGTGCTGAATAGAGGAGAAGGATCACTTCACATATTTGGCCATTTTCCCTAAAACTGGTATTGCCTGTATAGTCAGTGAGTGCACTCTGTCTCATCATCCAGGTTTATTTGCACCTTCAATTCCCTAAGTGCCTAGGAAACCTTAAGAGTAATACTGCAAAATACGAACTAGCAGGATGATAAAAAAATGTATTTATTGACATTTTTATTAATACTAATAAATTTTTATGTGACCGTTATCAGATATTGATGGTCAATATATTTAAACAGGTGCCCAAATACAATGCTGTGAGAAGCCAAGAAATAAGTTTCTGTATGTATGGATTAACCTCAACCTGGAGGGAGGATTTTAAAGGCCTCACATGGTTATTCTATGGTAGCGTATCAAAAATGTTTTCTTCTTCCAGTAGTGTGTTTTATTAGGGCATCCGGTTCTTTGCAGGAGGTGCACGCTTTTCTGCATCAGTGTAAGTCCCATATCCTCTGAAAAGCCCAGAAAACAGTTTTCTTTATAAAGGCCTTTGAAATCTGACCACAGGTATATGAAGAACAGAGAACAGATTTTAACTCCAATAACTTCCGAGATCACAATGTGATGACTCCTGTGATCCTATTTTCAGGATTTAGCTTAGCCAGTGCATCTGACTCATCTT
Organism: Nestor notabilis; assembly: GCF_000696875.1. Taxonomy (NCBI): domain Eukaryota; kingdom Metazoa; phylum Chordata; class Aves; order Psittaciformes; family Psittacidae; genus Nestor; species Nestor notabilis. The sequence continues at coordinate 9,193 of NW_009927440.1, read as the reverse complement.
AGCGTCATTCTCCAGAAGTGCCCAAAATAGACCAGAGACATTTATGAAAGAGTTTTACTGAATCAGTGGTTAATAGATGTGTATTTACAATTAGGACAGTTATATTTTCCTTTACTTTTTATTGCTCGCTTTTACTTCGTAGCTTTTAAACAGCAACCTATAACTTCGAATTTTTCAGTAGTCTCTTAGTTCAGAACATTTGTTATTAACTTCAGCACTTGGAATGACGATGTGCAAATACAATTCATGATTTGATTGTTTCCACAAATCTTTTATTTTGAATGAAATTCTTTATTTTTATTTAATGTTCATTCACCTCCAAAATTGCTACTACTCGGTTACCCAAGAAAATTGCAGATGAAAATCAGGAGATAATCAGTTAATTGACCTTGGCTTCATATACACTTTCATCTAGTAACAGAGATATTTAAATGTGGAGGTACTTGCCTCTGTCCTTCACACATTGGCCTTTAGTTCTCTTCGCTAATAGCTTTGGTCATTTAATAATGTATTTTACAGCAAGGTCAGGTTAACAGAAGCTTTTATAGGCCAGTATTTTACAGGGAATTGGTGAACCAAAAACTGTAATTATGCATGTGAAATAATCCCCTGAATAATTAGTGATGATTAACTGGCTGTTATTATTGAGACAGGTTATAAGGATTTGATATAAGAGGAGGCAGAAACCAACGTACCAAACTTAGGGCAACTAAATGTTATATATTTGATAAAGTTCTTCATTTACTGTCTTATGTCTGGACAGTAGGGCAAGTACAGCCCTAACTGTGATTTTTATCAATTGGTATCATAGTCTAAGAAATTGCATTTTTACAGTGAGACTTGCTGACAGTACACCAGTATGAGAGCCAATTGTCAGTGCACAAGATTAAATCATGAGTGTTAACAGTGCTTAAAAATTATAATATGATTAAGTATTCTACGCATAATCACAATTCTTTCCAAAGCAGTTTGATAATGTGCTACAGAATACAGTTGCATAAGCTTTCTAAGTATCGCCTTGCAACTTCCAAATAGCAGTGAGAACAATGTGAGCACATCAACAAAATTCCATATTGTTGAAATCAATAACCCCCTTTTCCCCACCCCCTCCACCCCCAGAAAAATTGCTAACTTACAAAAGGAACATGAAGAAGAAAGAACAGAAAAGGAATTTTGTGGCTGAAATATGCATCTTGTCATTTTTGGTTAGGCCCAAAATGCATGTTCTGAAACTCCTCTTCCATTTGAGTCCTCCCACACCTAGGAATGATGTACTGGAGATAAGTATGAGATTTGGGAGGAGGAGCTAAAAGTGCTCTAGATAATTGAAACTGTAATGGTGTCTAACCAGATAAATTATCTTTAGGTGGGTTTTGGGGACAGAAACGTTCATGTCTGCAACAGAATATTGGACAAATGACAGGGGAAAAAAAGGAGATCAAAGGGAACCATGTTGATTTTCTGGCTTTCTAAATAACAGCCAAAGGCTAGATTCACAGTGAGGATTTATATTTGCAAAATACTTTCTGGCAGTTACCATACATCTCCTGGAAATAACAGACAGGCCCAAATTCCCCCAACATCTTTCAGTGCGAGGGTTCAAAATAATTTCTTTTTTATCCCAAGTATATTTTGAATATATATTTAGTCAGTCTATAACGTGTTCCGAGGTCTCTCTTAGTCTTTCTTTCTGAAATTATTTAATTTCATCCAGAATGTTTAAAGTTTCATTAGAAAAGGGACTAGATCCCAGATGTCACCTCTTTCAGAAGACTGATATAATTAGTTGTGTATTCAACTGTCCTCCTCCAAGAGCTCTCTCATAATCTTTCGTAAGCAGACTGACTGTCACGGGAGGATTTTTGTGGGTTGGTAGGCATTAGACAGTGCAACGTAGGCCCCTACCAGTTGGCTTCAGCTCATATCAAATCAACTCTCTTAGGGGCTATTTACTAAAATAGTACTGTAAGGTAGCTACTGATTATTTGGGTAAAATTGCTCTATAAACTGTCTTCCATTTCAGTCTCTACTTATTTTCAAGCATGTTGTATAGTTCTAGAATGATAAATATTAAAGAAATTAATTAGGTCTGTTTATAATTGCTTATGCAATTTCCTTAAGAATGGAAATTCACCTGGCACATAATTAAAACCAATAAATATAATAAATGGTGCACCTTTAATTTGAATAAAAGTCAAAATAGTTTGTAACACTCATCCCAGAAAATATATTCTTTTTACAGTGCAGAATAATTCCTGGTTTTTACAGCTACTGCTGATTAAAAGAAATTCCCCTCATTCAGTTTAATAAAACTAGCTAATTTAAGAAAAGTCAGTGTATTAAAATTTACTGTACATGACAACTCTTCTCATTTCAGAATGCACCCTGCCACCTCTATTTGATTAGATTTCTTATTATAAGTTCTGAAAAGGTTAATGAATACCTTAACAAAGCAGCTCAGGGCCTATAATTGGGAGTAATAAGCTGATATGGTAATGGGCTTCTTTGTTGATATAATTGTAATGAGAGATCTTTTGACGTGTTATAAAAACAACACAGTAAGAAGTGTAAAGAAAAATAATGTCTCCTAAATTCCAGGTTTACAGATACGCTATAGAAATTGTTTCATCTGCTTACTGATGTAAACACTAACGAAGCTCTCTGCTTCCATATTCACAAGCATGTACCTCAAAGGTGATTACTTTTCACTCCCATAAGCAGAGACAGCAGATGTCTGTAACAGGAACCAAACTATGTAAAAAAGGTGTCTTCTGAACTCTTCTCCAAGACCCAGTTGTGCTGTGAGTTTCTTCTATGGGATTTCAGATTGGCTTCAAAGTGAATCTTTGCCTTTTGCACTTGACTTTGGTTTTGCTTAGGTAAAAATGAGAGTCTGGTCATCTTTGTTCATGCTACGAATCTATTTTCTTGGCCATTCAGGGAACACATCTGACTCTAGTTTCAGTTTGCAGTACTATTCCTTGAATACATATGATGGATTATACAAAGGAGTACAGCTTGAACAACACTAGTACTTCTCTATGTCTCCTGAACTTCTTTAAGTCAAATTTCACTGACTGATGTGTCTGAGTGTTGTATTTGGTCATCTTATTCCTAATCACATAGTGCCAAACATTTTATTCTTTCATCTTTTCTATTTCACGATCTTTCAACTTGAGAAGATGTTTTTGTTAATAGTTTCCAATTCTCTAGCCTTGCCTTTCTGGCATTATGGAATTTCATTCTGTCTGTGTTATATGAGTCCTCAAGGATATGTAGTTCTTTTGTATGATACTTTTTCTGCATCAGTGAAATATTCTGACTGTGTTTCATCAGCAGGTTGGATAAGAACCTTCTTTATTTTTATTAAAAAGAATCGTCTTTGACAGTGAGGATGTTTTACAAGATGGGCCCAAAACTGATCCTTGAGGAATAAAATCTTCTTAAACTTCTAAGCCTAGTTTTTTCTTTTGTCACTCAATTTTTCCTTTCTGTTTGTAATAATTTCTTGATCTACCTTATAATATTTGGCTAATGTTTTCCTTTGGGGGCATCATATTAAGTACTTTACTGAAATACAGATCAATAGCAGCTACTATGTTTCCTTTATCTCATATGGAAATAGTGTGGATTAGTAATAGAAATGGTTTGTGTGCAATAAACAGTGAAGGTAATTACAGTGGGAGAGGAATTGGAGGCACATGCAATGGACTGGAGAAAATTATTATATTGAACGATGGAGTTTAGATGTGGACCAGGTTTTTAACATTTTATTTCCAATTTACATTCCTAGTTTTCATATCTGCATACCTAAGTGGCTATATGTTATCATGTAATGAATAATATAAACTTGGTGGGAGGAAAGACTATATATCTCAAGGTTTGGCAAATAGAACACGCAAATGTGGAATGAATTGCCATAATATAAGTGCATAATGTAAGCAAGTTCTCTTTCAGCCTATCTATGAGATGCTTCTTTAAGGAAATATTTAGCTGATCCTTACCCATATTCTAACTTTAAGTAACATTCAGTGTTTTGAATTTATTTCAGGGGGTTGGTGCATCTTGAATTTTTATCAAAAGAACACCAAGCAACTGAAGCGATAGTTACTGCTCCACATATATCTGAATCATGTGGCTGTACGACTGGATTTCTTAATAATGACCGTAATATTTGTAGAAATAACCATCTTTATGTATACCTAATCACAGAATGGTTGAGGTAGGAAGGTTCTAGAGGTCATCTTTCCAACCCCTCTGTTCAGGCAGGGCTGCCTAGAGCTGATTATCCAGGAGCATGTCTGGGTGCATTTTGAAATGTCCTCAAAGATATTTCAAAATATCCAAGGAAAGAGATTCTACGGCCTCTCTGGGCAACCTCTAGGTACTAATACATAGTGCTATTGTAAAAAGTCCATTACTGCAAATATAGAAACCTGCATTCATGAAGACTTCACTTGGACAAAACTGTTTTTCAGAGTCTAACTTTACAAGTCTGCACAGTGTTTTAAAGATTTAGAGAATGGTGATTTATTACCGTAGTTGCTTATATATAATCAAAAGAACTTTCCAATTTAAATTTGAAATGTATCTATGTAGTTGCAGAAAGATAAATTAAAACATGAACATATATAGGATCGTATTAGTTTCTCTCATACCTGTGCAGTCTTTCACCAGTGTGAGAGGGACTGAAGAAATACAGCTTATTCCTTCAGCAAGTGTACATTTTCAACTTGAATTCTCTTTAATTGTAAAAATGATTTATACATAGTTTAGTGTATTATGAATATATGCCCATTTCTGTCAACTGCTTGTCGGCTGGTGTGAATTGTGATTGTTCCCTAAGCCAGTGAACCCATGAATGTTTGCATCAGGTTGTCATGTGCTTAAATAATGTGCTAGTAGCTTGGAGTGACCACGTAGGGAGAGTGTCTAGAAATGAACCTGAATGAGTCCTAGCCAAATGTTTCTGAATAGACCTCTCGGGCTATAAAATAAGTTTGCATTCCTAGGCTACTGTTTCTTACTATTACCAGCAAAAATGCAACCATTTCATATCAATAAAATATATGGAAGGAATATGCAATGAGAGAAAAAGAAGCAAGAAGCTCTATCTATCACCTTCCAATCCATCTGGATTTTAATGAAAACTGCTAGTTTATGATGATGAAAATACATAAGAAGCTAAATTCCTACATTCCCATTCAGTGTTCTATTATTTTAAAAACCCAGCATAATACCACAGGCAACTCTTGGAGTCCCTCACAGAGCGGTAAAAGAAGCATTTTTCTCAAAATTAGATTTAGCCTTTGTTTCTTTTCTATTTGTTATTGTAACACGCAGCGTGTAAATATTATTTAAGAAACATACCAATCGACCTATTTTAAAAATATTTTGGGTTACAAGAAGTGAATTTGAATGTGAAAACTATATGCTGTGCTTCTGCACTTCACTCATTAAATCATCACCAGAAAAAAGACCTTATTGTGTCAGAGTAGGTAGAAGTGACACATGGAGTGATGAACTAATTCACTCTATTGATGAGTGCTTTCAACTGAGCTAATAATAGAGATTATAACCTATCATAGTTGAAAACACATAAAATTTACTTAATCAGTTAGCAGGAGATGAAAATACAACAAAAAGAAAACTCATTCAGTGTCTGCATTTGAAGAAATATTTTTATTTGGCTGGATATTCATCTCTCCGCTGGCTGATAGAAATCCAGGGGGTCAGTTGCGTGATGCACTTTTGTGCAGGAAGATTCATTGTTTCAGATCTTGCCTGTTGTCTTCCTAATTAGAGTGCTCAATTTATTTTAATTGGGACCATATATTCCTTCTGCCCCCGTACTCTCCTCTTTCTGTTTACAAGGAGACTTTGAGTATAACATTCTTTTTTCTGTAATGTTTAGCTGATACCTTACCGTAAAATACAGATGCTATTTTTTGCAGTGAGACATAGTGAGAGTAATAGCACAGCAGTAGCAAAATGCCACTAAGTATAATGGAAAGTTAATGGGAGGCTAGTGTGGCTACTGCTAAGCAAGCACAAGTCAGAGGCATTAAAATAACCAGTATTATTTCTATTATCCAAGGCCTGTTACGATCTTCTGAGTGCAACTGTGCTTTAAAAGTAGGGATGGGAAATTGTATTGAAAAATTACTGTAATAGAGCACTACAGAGCTCAGTAATTTTAAATGATTACAGCACTGTTTCTATACTACCTTTAAAAATCATGTCCCCACAAAGGTTTGTGACATCTCAGCATCCTATTTAGAGCAGGAGAGCATACATCAATCTTTCTCTAAAATGGCATGAACAGAATATGGTTTGCTGTTATTTAGATTCCGAAAGACTTTAAAGAAGATTGAAAGATGGCAATAAAATTGTGACAATTTGATTTAGGACAATGAAGTTCTTGCATTCTTCTCATGTTTGTGCATGTACTTTCTGCAGACAAAGTGGGCATTTGACCTTCTAAATCTAGTTGCTAGCCTGCTTTATTCACAGATTCCTCATTTATTTTCACTTGCACATCATCCCTTATCTGCTTAATAAATAAATAAGTAGATTTTTAAATGCATTCCTTTTCAGGTACTGTAAGTAACTGACTTCAAAGAACTTCATGCTAGATTGGTTCTGTATATAAAAAAGGGTGTGCTGCATAGGAACATTACTTAGTTGACCAGGATGATGAACCGAAAGCCATGGCCTGCCAATTTATTCTGTTTAAGACTAAATAAATTTATTTCAGCAGATCTATCCTAGTAATCCCATTGTCCAATCCCAGATAAAGCTAACTTCATCTGAAACTGTAGTAGATTTATATGTAGGAGGAAGAAATAAGGGAAGTACTTACACTAAAATGAAAAAAAAAAAAAAGCAAAAATATCTTTTAATAAGAAACCAAAGTGCTTGGAAAGAAGCTAATAAATGATTGAAGATTTGAAGGTGAAAGTTCACAATCTCATTTTCATCATTCTTAAAATAAAATAAGATAAAGTTTAAAACCCGTATCAAATACATTTGCAAATTACTATTTTCATGTTGTTTTCTTTCTCTATAAAACTGTAACAGGAAGATCAGAGATTTAAATGTAAAATGCACTGCTGAACTTAAAATTATTGAATGCCATGTGATTTAAAATGAAATAATAAGACCATAATCAGCTCTAATCATAAATTATGTCCTTGAAATGATAGTGATGAATTAACAGCAAATAGTAGGATGACTTTAATATGTGTATTCCTTTTGTTTGGGATTTTAGCCTTTGCTGTGACAGGGTCACACCATAAATTAGTGTCACTGGGTAGAGGTTGTTATATAAGAAAATACTGTTAAATAGCTTGATAGTGTAGGATGTTGCTGACGTAAGATATAACCTGTCTACATATGGAGCTGGAGCCGGATGGAGCTTTTCTCGTTCCTTTGTCTGAGTTTCTAATGATGGTAGGCTTTGAATACAGGCACCTAAGAAGTTTTTATTCTAGTCCAAATGCTCTATGTCAATACAGGTCTCTGCAGTGTCTTCATTTCCAGTGTCCAGAATTCAGCATGAATGTTAAAAAATAGAAAAGCTCAGCCAGTTGAATGAAGAATGATTAAAGAGCAGGTTTAACAAGAAAATGCAATTCATAGAGAAAACATTCAAGAATCTAAGTTTTGAAGTGTTTATCAAATACAAGATGTTGATCAGATTTTTCCCTAAATGTCAGTGTAGAAGAAAGCGCGTAACAGATGTGCCTTCAATCTAGCAGAGAAAGATTTAAAAATACATGTTAAAAATGTCTTATAAACTGAAGGTCAACAAATTTAGACCAGAGATAACATTAAACAGTGATAATGAGTTAGTTATTGGAAAAACTGACCAACAAGTATTGTTTACTTTTAATCAGATTTATAATTTTTCCTATAAGGAATGTTCTTTAGAAAGAGAAATTTATTAGTAGTTCCAAGAAAAAAACTGTGTCTGTTTAACAGAATTCTTTTTCATCAAGTGATTATTGCCTGTTAATGCACACCTTCAGAAAGATTGGTTGGTTATCTGGTAAAGTGATTGCTTAAATGTTTGCTCTTTACACATTCCAAAGTTAGGAAGGCAGGCCAGCAATTCCTTGACTATTCCCATTTTTATTCTGGTAGCTCTTTTTTCCAGTAGGTTTTCAGATATTAGAGGTTCTAAGACTGGCTTTTTATAGTAGGGTACTCTAAAAAGGTTGATTTGCTAACTTAGGTAATTTGAAATTATTCAATTATTTCTGTATCTGTTCTTTACATTGGAATAAACCCCAACTATTAAAGCTATCTGATCACAGTAGTTGTTTTTAATCCCAGTCTTAGGATGCTATTTTGATTCTTATATCACGAAAGAGATCCTGAAGAAGCCACACTTTCTATGAGATGTTGAAATTAGTTCATCCTCACTAATCAAATATACACTAGTCTCAGAACAATTTCCTCCATGTATCTCTAAAAGTTGGTTTTGACATCAGACAAAGTGGGTGCTTCTGGTTTTTGTATTTT
>NW_009927440.1:0-636 GCF_000696875.1 Nestor notabilis | reverse complement strand
GGGGGGGGGGGGGGGGGGTTGTTTTGGTCTTTTTTTTTCATCAGGACTAAGTTCCTAGTGTGGCATTGCTAATCATTTATTCCCTTGTATCTTTGTCCAAAGACATTTGATATACATGATTCTCACTCTTGAACTTTAAGGTAACTGTATACATTTCTGAGTGATGTTCTGTCCTTCCTGAAGAATGTTTGTCAATGTTTATAGCTATATTTTATCAATTTATCTCATAATTATGCTATCTTCCTTTTTAATGTTTTTGCTTTGATGTTACTTTGTCCTACTGTGTAGGCATTTGCTCAGGTAGCATAGAAGCGAGACTGATTGATAAGTGAATCAACTAAAGAGGGTCACATAAGGGTCACTGTTTTTTGTGTTGTTGGAGTTTTGTGCTTTGAAAAAATCATCCACAGGCTTTTGCTATTTTTGCAGCACTGTTCTTGGTTTCAAGAGCAAAAATAACGTGGGTGAAAACGATGCCTTTTCCTTGCTGATGCAAACTATGCTATGGTTGCCTGTGTATTCATCTTCAGCACCAGCTGTGTTAGCATCTGACTTGCGACACTATTTGGAAATTTTGGCTTTTGTAGAATGCAAGTGACCACTTGTAGAATCATAGAATCATAGTTAGGGTTGGAA
>NW_009927439.1:7764-22038 GCF_000696875.1 Nestor notabilis | reverse complement strand
AGTCTCCGGCGCCAACCCCCGGCCCCAACCCGACATGAGGGGAAATTACGACTACCTTTTGCACAAATAAAGCGACAGTGAAAACGTTTCTGCTCTGTTTTTCGTGTGTTTATAGACCAGCTGATGCTAGTGGTGCTTTTATGAGGTAGTTTTAGTGGTATTAGTGATATTTGTGCCAGACTTTCTGCTTCCTGAGTGGTACTGATGAAATCTTAATTTGTGTGCTGTTCTTCCAGAATAACGAATTGTAAGAATATTGTGGTGGTGATACAGGAATGACGACAAATTTCTCCAGGTAGGGAAGACTTTGGACCTGTTAAGCACATATAGACCTCACCTGAACTTAACACTTGGCGGATAAACAACAAACAAAATGTTGGCAAAGCTTTAAAAGGAAATGGATTTGTAGAGATTGTAACAATTATATTAACTTGTGGAGATTATATTCATAATAAAGGTGCAGGCTAGGCCTGGGCTCTCACCCTGTATCAAAGACCTGTGGTAAGGGCTGAGGAGAAATGGGTCCTTCACCTTTGTTTCCCTTCTCTCCTTAGGACTGCAGCTGTCTATGCCACAGCTAGATGTTCAGAGGAGATGACTAGCTGGGGAGATCCTGCTCTCTCCAGCCTAAAGTTAGACTTTTGGGAAGAGAGAGTGCAAAACACTGAGACCTGTGGTTCGCATACACCTTCAATCTCCAGCATTTCAAAACAATTTAGGCTTCACATGTCCATCAGAGCCGCTTCTTGTATCTGCCAGTGACAGCAAAAGGCAATGTCCGTGCCGCCATCTGGGCTGGTGGTTTGGAAAGGAGAGAGGGAATTGCAGGAAACAAAGCTGAAGCTCGGGTCTCTCTTCAGGTGAGGATGAGGAGAAAACCATCCTGTGATTCCATGAAGGACACTGGCTCAGTTTTCTTAGTCAGGATCTACTGCAATTACTGTTAGCTAAAAATGCTAGTATCTTCCTAACCAAAAGCAGAAACAGCAGAGCAAAAGCCAATGACTGCCCTAAAGACCTTCATTTTAGACCATATGGAGGCAAAATTTGGATGCCTTTAAGTACCAGGAGACCTGAAACACTGAAAAGAAGCACATCCAAAGCAATGGGCCCAATGAAAGCGTTAAGTTACCTGGACTGGGATATTTACGTCAGGTTTGGAGAAAATCTGGTGGAAGAGGCAGAACACCCTGGGCAGGAGAAGGTAGGGCTGGGATTTGAGGTGGTGTGGTAAGATGTCCTCTTGTAACGGTGTCTGTGCTGGCTCAGGAGGTTACTGCTCCCCTGTGCTTCCAACTGCTCTGTTAAAGGCTTCTAAGGGTTAGCTTAGGTGTTCATGGGTTGGCAAACCCCCTATGATTTAAAGTGATTAACTGATTATCTTCTTCCCTGAAATGAAGTATGAAGCCAGGCTGGTATATCTGAGGAGGAACAATGAGTAATGAGTGGCAGTTGGTGGCAGTAACCTCTTCAACAGTGCAAGTACAGCCAGAAGAAAGCACAGAGCTACACCTTAAGTGGGAAATAGCCTGCAAAATGCTCCTGGTGTGGTTTTGTGTGCATTAGCACTATACCACAACTGTATAGCCAGCTTCAGGTGTGCCCCATCTATGCCGTGGCAGTGCATTAAAAGGAAGAATTACAGAAGCCTCAGTTCAGATGCTATGCAACTACCTTGTGTTACGGGGAGAGAGGCAGCGTGGCCTTCATCTAACCGTGGCCTTTTGTCTCAATTTCTCAATCTGTTAAAGTGGAGCAGTTTTTAATTGCCAAATAAGGTCGCTGTGAAATTAATTACTGCAGGTAAAGAGGGTTACGCCCTTTGAAAGCAGGTGTTAAAAGCAAAGATTTATTGCTAAAGGAACATGATAGGTCCATTTGAACTTTGTTCGGGAGACTGCTGTATTTATCGATCAGTAGCTTTTGGCAGGGGGAGAAATTGCACAGATGACCTTAGGGAAGTAAGCTACAGGAAGGTGTGTGGGAAGGCATTCATGCTTTTGCTAACATTATTGTAAATCTTGATCCTTTAATAAAGCTGTGACCTTGGAGCTGACAACTAGTATGCCACGAAGCAATATATAGCCTGGCAACAGCCTTGTAAATCTTATGTAGTTTTTACCATTGACAGAGACAACATGTAAAGAGAAATCAGGCAGCTGAAGTTTATGAACACATTTATTTGAAGGAAAGCATTTTAAATTAGACTTTTTAGATGAAACTAAACCAATGGCCCTGCCAAGTTTTTATTCCTCATGATAAGATGTGTTTGTGAAATGAAGAATCTCAAGAGTGAAAACCTGTAGAACTGCTCATAAAATTTTGCTTTTTGCAGGGGGCAGCTGCCATGGAGTGGTACATTTTAGCTCGCCTTTGCACAGCTATTGGGTAACTTTCTATAACTACTTTTTGTACAACTATTATTTTGGTTGCTTTCTTGACAATGCTGCTGCAAGAAGAGCACATCTCCTGGCCAATATAAAAAGGGCAGGGATTTGTTCTGTGGGAGCCGTCAAAGATGGATGTGAGCAGAAGGGGAAGAGAAAGAGCTGTGTTACTGCAGGGGGATCAGAAGGTGCCATGTGCAAGAGGAAGGACATCTTCTGCTTTTGCCAGGTGTATCGCTACTGACAAGGAACACTTGCAGCCACAGACAAAACTAAGGACATCACTCCTGTGGCTTATTTCAGACATATAAAGGGTTCTTTATACATTTTTTAGATGTGCAGGAAGCCATAAACCCAGTAACATTTCCCCTATATTTTGGCTACTTTTCTCTGGCAGACCAGATTATTTTTTTTTAGTTACTGAAATGTTCCCACAAATTTCACTGTTTGGAGCATTCACTGTCCATCTTTCTGACAGAGGAGTTTTCATTTCCAAGGACAGTTCTCAAAGACAAAGGAAAGCAACTTTCCCACACACATGAAACATTGAATCTTTCCCCTCCCAAAAAAGAGCCGCTTCCTGATTCCAAGAAAAACTAGTGAAGACCTAAAAGACTATTGGGAGTTTCCTTGTTAACATGTTACCATGTGATTAAAGCTACTTTAATCACTGTACATGCTTCTATGCATGAATAAACAGATCATCTTTAGATGATACTGTTTTATGGTGTACATGTAAAAACTGTACATACTTTTTTTAACTTACGTAGTAAGAATACTATGTTTTACAGGTTAGTTAAAAGACACTGTCACTCTCTTGAAATGTTTTCTTTTTTTTATTATAAACCTAATATTCCCTTCTTGCTATTCTTTCAGGGCAGCTTTCACTTACCAACCCTTATCTTACGACACACCCCCCCACCCCAATTTTAATGAACTGAAATATCATTTAAAATAATTGAAAAATGAAAAAACACTTAAGGCATAATTCATTAATTCATGCATTCATCCATTAATTGCAAAAGGCTGAATTTTAGTAACCATATTTATCTACAGAACATGTTCTTCCACTCTTCTGCAATAGTCCTTATGTGCTGTTTGGATGATTCACATGCACATACTCTAAGAATGAACCATCTAGAACTCTTTCAACAAGAACTTCTCCAACAGTGTCTATGTCCTGAAAGAAAAAAAGAAAGGATATTTTATTATCAAGCTAGTAATTCATATGTTAATAGATTTAATTTTGACTGCTTAAGTTACCAGTTAACAAAATACTAGTCCCAGTGGGTTTACATTGATGCTAAAAGTTTACTGCCTAACTTTCTATTCTTTAGTAGTAAACACTGCAATGTAAAGCAAAAGGAATCATTATGAAACTTGAAATAAAGGATTTCAGAAACAGAGTAATTCAGGGATTATGCAAAACCCAACAATGCTAATACTCTTTATTAAAGAGTCTGATTTGAAGTGTATGTATAAGCTGAAGATGCCTTATAAAATTTCTGATGAAATAGCTTCGATCTCTTCTAGGTGTTACACAACAAATTGGACAACACTATAAATAAATGGAAGTATTCAATTTTCATCTTGGAGGTCTTACAGGAGAAATATTATCACTGTTTTAAAAAATAACCAGAAATGTGAAATAAGTGGATCTGTTACCGCCAAATGGCATTCTTTGAGCAAGATGAATGCTGCTAGGCACAGCACACTTTCAATTCACCTATCAATTATGCTAATCCCTGCTGTGTAATTCCTGTCTGCAGACATCCCAAGGACTGTCAATTTATATAGATCTGATGGTTAATATATTCCCCTCTACTAGCAACAAGAGAACAGTCACGCAACAGCATTTGTTTTATCCAATACAAAATCTGTTTCTTATCCAAACAATTAATATATGCATTTGGTTATCCTTCAAAAAAGAAACTAATAACAAATAATCCATTTGTTTATCATCCAAGCCACTGTTTGGATGATGAAGTGCTGCAAGAAACATACAGGATTTCTCTGGTCATCAATAACAAATTAATTCATCTGTGTGCTTAAAACAGAAGTGCCTAAAATACTCCATCAAAAGATAAGTTGAATTACTTCCTGTGAATTCTCTGTAATATAAAAGTTGCAGTTGCTGCAACATTTATTTCTTCAAGCATCGTGAGAACACTGTGTATGCCAACAACACGATTATCATGGAATACAGCATGTGCAAATACATAATGTGTAGACTAAAAGCACCTTTATGACATGTTATGGTAATGAACATTATGATACAACATGCCAAAAAGTCCTATGCCTTTCTTAGAACTAAAAATGTGATGTGTTTATTCTAAGTTTGAAACAAAAAGGTTGAAATAGCTGTGCCAAATCCCTTATTCAGGTATTCCTGAAATTCTGAAGCAGTTAATTCATCGGTATTTCAGAATTAAATGGAAGGGTCAGTGTGTCAGTAGCAAACAATGAAGTGTACCTTTCAGCATCTTCCCTCTCTTTGTATTAACCATACAGTGTCTACAGTTCATAAACCAACTAAAGAAGTTATGAAACCAGTATGACTTAAAATACCACAGTTTCATTTCCCCGATCATAATTTCTATATTATTCGTAGGCAAGCACAGTTCTGAATATTGTTTTTTACATTTTCAAAGAAATGTGCAACAGACAGAGGCTGTATAATGCATGTTATGCATATATTGCTATATAATGCGTATTACAAGTCTCTCAGGATCAGTTTGTATATATAACTCTGAATTAAGCAAATTGTTAATGATTTTCTAAGTTTTAAGGCTTAATTCTGCCCTACAGCTACACAATACAGCTATTTATGAATTCTCCCAGGTGAAAAATTAAGAGCTTACAGGCTGATAGGTGTCATACAAGTTACTGACAATTACTTTGATTGACCAAAGTAAATAGAGAGCCTAATCTCAAAAATACAAAATTTAGCAAAATGTTATACATTAAAGCACTCTGAGTGAATGCTTCCTTTAATTCACTGAAAGCTCTGGCCCCGAGTTAGTGGTGAAAACTAACCTGCAATGTAAAAGGGAAGAGAGCGGGTTTCCTCCACCCCACCCACTTCAGGAAACAGGAGCATTGGTTGATTTGTCTACAAGTCCTTCAGTCTGTAACCTGTCTAAACCACCTCTTCTGCGAGATGCTAGAATTGGCAGTAATGATCAGGGAAGTAAATTACATTTGTCAAGATCTGAGTCTACACTCTCTGGACCTCAGTCCTGCAAACAATGTCACTGTAAGACCTCACAGCCTTCATGGACCTTCAGAATGAAGCCGTTTAATTTGAACTGATCTTAACTTAAAAAAAAATCCCAACAAACCCAACAAAAACACCCCAAAGAAATTAAAACCCCTACTATGACAGACTGCTGTACAAGGTCACATAAGCAGTTCTCAAATTATAACCTCAAAACACAGGTGACAATAAACAGCAAATGCTGCACATAAATACGAGTTAGGGCGATAGAAATAGCACATGCGGGATTTAAAAGCAGGCAAGTCACTGAACCTAATAATGCTCATTGACTTGGCTGGATGTAACTGTTTGTTGTATCCATCATCAGACTTCTACACCATTTTCAGTGCTCCTACCAGCACTCTCAGTGACAGAAGTGGTAATATTTTAAATATTATGTGCATACACATGAGAGATGGGGAGAGGGAATAAATACAGGTAAGTTTCTCCTCCACTGTCAAACCCAATTAAACAATATACTTCCTCTCTGTTTATTATCTCCTAGGAGTAATTCTTGCTAGAATTACTCAGTTTAACATGTGAATTCAGTAAAATATATACTTATGTACATTGCCACTGCTCTTCCTTCTCATCTGTGGTAATTGAGACAGTGGACGATTAGCTCATTCTCATCTACTTCTCACGGGCAATAAGGACAAGAATATTTGGGAATAAGAAGTTGTATATTGTTAGTGGATGCAGATGTAACTGATACATTTTTAGTACTATAAGCAATAAAAGAAGTATTTAGATTCCTCTCGCCAGGTATCATTAGGAGCTTCTTTTGCCGTAGCTAAAATGTGGCATGGGTGTATGCCATGTGCCTGAGTGTGATGTATGCTTTGATGGTGAAAGGTCAGCCTTGCTAGTGGACACTGTGAGCACAGAACTATGCCAGCATGTCAGAAGATTGATCCAGAAAAGCATCTTAACATAACCATGACCTTTGAGAAGAATAGATGAAAATACTGGACACTGCAACTATGAACATTTGATAAAAGCATCATTTAATTGCTACGATATGCTTGGAGCATGCATGACCAAACTACCAGTTCTCAGGAGCTCTCACTGAAACCCTCTTGTAGAGAATTCCTACCTAGCTTTCAGTACAGAGTAAGGGCTTGTTGCATGGTAGAGACACTGTTTTCATGTTAGTGCAGTTTTCAATTGTGCATGCATAAGTGTTCAATTTTTTCTGAGCATCAGAAGAACAATAACTGATAAGGAGATAGGTCTCCTGAGCAAGTAACCTGAATAATGTGTCATTTAGCAAAGGATATAGGGACTTTCAATTACATAAATAAAAAGCATTTAAATAGTGATATCAAAATTGCTCCTTATCATTACTGAACAAGACTAAAGGTCATTGAACTTCAAGTCCTCATCATTCTATAATTGCTGCATATCTAATCAATCCTGCCCTGAAAGAGAATGAAAAGGAGAACGAATTCTCTCTATGAGTATATAAATAAGAAAAACTGTCAGTGTTCTCAATGCAAAACTATTTCTGAAGAACAAATTATTAGAAAAGAAACACGGTTAGTCTATTATTATTATTATTCGTTCTGGAAATAACCAACATTTTCCAAGGAGTTTTATTAGAATGTAAACATAATTTTGCCCCAAGAAAAATAGCAAACCCTGCTGGCTTGTCAAAATACAGTTGTTTCTACAAAACAGGTCACATGCAGCTAAATTCTATCCAAATCATACTAACTGCATGTAAAATACTAGTAGTAGTGTAGTCAGACATGCACAAAATAGTGTCCATTTTAAGTACTATTTGAGTATTATGATTTTAAAATATTACAGAAGGAATCATGCTGAATTCTATGAAACAGAAAAAAGATCCAATTAACACCGCCCCCCCCCCAAAAAAAAAAACAAACCCAAAAAAAAACCCAAAAAACCTCGAACCAGACAATTCTACCAGTTTGACTTTACTGTGTTGGGATAACAAACTCAAAAGTGCTTTTACAATGTCACCAACACTGAGGTCTACCTTGTTACAGCATCTCCAAGCTCCTGTACAGGTCCATATTTTTATATATATTTTTCACAAGTTTTTAAATGAGCTCTCATTTCACTCAGACATACCTAAGCAATACCTAAGCAGCGTGTTATGTTTTATACAGGTTTTATACCATGACACATTCACTGTGATACATTGCTCTGAATAATTTCTAGTTCAAAGCCTTAACTTTGTGGCTACACCTAGGGAAGGATATACATCTCCTTCAACTACAAACTTCAAGCACTTTATTACTGGTTCAGTATTGCTCTAATGCATTTTATAATAATAACATTCATCTTATGAGACTAAAGTCGACCTGAGTGAAATAATTACTGGTTTATGGTGATTTTATTTCTTCCTTATATTGCCTTGTAACATTTTGAAATGAAATCTGGGAGGCAAAGGGTACATTTCTAGTGGGGAGGGGAACCCTTGCTCTGGTTTTCATGGTGAAAATTTAGACCAACTCTGTTAAAAGCATAAACATTCCAATGCGAAAGCCCAATTCTGATCTCGGTGGAGTCATCAGCAAAACCTTTTTATAGATTCATTAAGGATAAGATTTGGGGTTTATGTTGCTGCTGCTCTGGCTGTCCTATTTCCTTTAACTTGAGTCACCACAGGAGCATTTGCCAAGGGTAATCTGCCAAATATCAGCAGCAACATCCAGAAGTATCTTGATGCTATAATGCACTAAATGCACTCTCCTTCTCAACAAATCTTAGTGGCCTTAATGATGGCTTTACACAGGAAACACAGCCAATGCTTTCTGCAATTGTGCTTTGCTACTGAACAGCAAAAAGCAGTACTTATGCTCTACTGTATTGGGTTTCTTCTCCAAAACCTTATTTAAAAGAAAATATGAAATTAAATTCAACTGCTTAGCTATTGTTAATATCAAGGTGTTGCAGTTCATGCATTTCATTGTTAGTTTCAAGCAGATCTTTCCCAAATAGGAAATCCATGGCAAAAAGGTCAAGAACCAATAGTGTTATCAACAAATCAACTTTTTGCTGCTTTTCTTACGTTCTCTGTAATTCCCCACAACCCTGCAAAAGGCAATCTTTCTGAAGTTCACACATTTACTTGCTGGTTTACATTTGATGGTATTTCCACACTGCTGCTGCTAGACAAGAAACATTTAAGGGTACTGTTCTGCAATTAGCAAAGCAGCATAAATTATAAAAGCCAGATGTGAATCCATTCAGAGAATAAGTAAGAGGGAATCAGATCTAAGATGCACGATCTCCTCCCACAAAACAACACAGGTATAAAAATATGAGGGAAGAGCAGGACTAAAAAGTGTTCATTATACAGAAAGAGGCATAGAATATTCACAAACATGTAAGAAAAGGCTTGGTTTTATACAAATTTTCAAGTAAACATATATTAATCTTGGTTAACTTCTTTTCCTATTGATATATGCCCTGTCCTCCACCACAAAGTCCTGTTAACCTTTTGCTCTGCACTTTGTTTTGATGAAACATTAGTAACACCTTCCAATTCAAACAGTAGCATTTAAACCCTCGTTTGCATGTGAGTAGGCGATATTTCAAAGGCTTTATTTAGATTTAAGCAAAAGGGCTCCGTTTAGATAGCTTTACCAATGGGGGTGGAGAAGGTGGGGTCTTAAAAAAAAAACAAAAACCCACAAAATTTATATGTTTGTCCTGTATTTTAACAGATGTGATTGTGGCCAGGATTTTTATAATTAGGTAATTCTAGTATATATTAAAAAAAGTGATTTTCCTTTCTCCAGCAAAAGCCAATGTAGGGAGTCAAACAACTTGGCTCCCATAGGTTTAGGCTTGAGCTCAATATTTGCAGTGGCACCAGTAAAGTGTTTTGAGCTCTTTTAGAAATGGAACTTGATAAACAAAAAAAATTGATTCCCTGCACCTTTATGATAAATTGGCACCTGTGCCCCTCTGCTAAGTCTCACAGTACTGCAGCAGAAGCATCAGGAGCAAACTTGCGTCTGCAACCCCAGCTGCATAAATGCAAAATTTCACTTAAATAAACTGTTTACTTTGCACTGAAACATGTAAGGAACAGGAACATCTTCTGTTTTGCCAGTTCTGCCTGGAGATTTAAATGCAGTAGCTTCCAGAGGAGAGGCACCTGAAACCATAAATCACTGTGGTCAAAACATGCTGTGCAATTTAGGATGTTGCCACTCACCCTCCTGTGCTGCCCCTCTGCTGAAGGTCCTTCTGACCTCTCTCCCAACTTTCCAGCCCAGCAGAAAGTATTGTGTCCTTATCACTCAAACATTTCTAGTCAGTTTGGCATTTTACTGAAAATCCACCTGCTTTCCCTGTTGCTAAAGTACTAACCTTTGCATCAGAGCTGCTAAGTCATGAATCCACGTTGCCCCCGCCAGCTCTGCTACATAGATAGCAGCTCCAGCAGAAGAGTAGGGTCAGAAGCAGAGGCAAAACCTTCTTAAGCCACTGTAAAATAACTTGCTAAGCTTGCCAGTGCACTCTACAACATCATTTCTAGCATACTTAACAGCCTGTGATTGATCTATAGGAGGATTTCAGATGTAATCTCTTCTTTGGAAGATTTCTTCATATATAGCTTTACAGAGCCACGTAAAATATAATCAAAGCCTAAATCAGACAGAAGGTGGTATTTTGCTGTTACTTCACAGAAGTACAAATGATTACACAAAGTGCAAAGAGACCACAGTCAAGACCCAACATGCTCCCTGTCCAAGGATAAACTCTAAATTGCTACACACGGTTTGCCCTCGGGCAGGTTTTAACTTAGATTATTCCTGTACTTTAGACAGGGTTGAAAAGGTTTCTTTTTTCCCCTGAGGAACTGATGAGTCTTCTATAAATAACCCTGTCCAAGGTTCGCGTATGCTGTCTGAGAGCTTTCCCCTTAGTGTCACAACATACAAAACCAGATTACCCTTGGCCAGTGTGTTCACTCTCCCCCTAAAACTGTCAGTAGCCAGAAAAGGAGTTAATAGAAAGGGTACAAGGATTGATGGAGAACAACTATACTCATGCATTATACACAAACAGTCTTTTGCCATTAGTCAGAGGTTCATTCGGTTGAATATAAAAACAATTTGCAAGAATTTCAGGTTCAACAACAAAAACCCCTCCACCCGTACCGCAGTGTATCACTCTGCTTTATTTGCTCACTCTGCACCTAAACAGGTAAAACAAATAAACAAACACAACTCAGAAAGAGTGCAGGTAGATGAAATAAAACCTAAGCATCTCAGGATATTGACCCTGAACATTGCTAAAGCCCATTTTTTCCCCTTCCATTTACCCTTCTGTTGTTTAAATGGAGATGGCATTTTCTCAGATGTGGACAGCAATGGCACACATTCATTGTGCCAGCATGATGGACCATCAACTACAATGGTCAAAGAAAACAGGGAAGGATGTAATGGATAAAAATTATAAGCAATGACAAGATACTTGGTAGAAATTTCCTTTGCTTTCTATAGTTGTAAAGGTTATGAAGGACTTCTATTCTCTGTTTTACCTGTTTTCAACCTCTTAATTCTTCACCCCCCATACTCTGATGATAGCTCTCATGGGGATGTCTGAGGCAGATGATAATACAGGCAGTGGGAGGCAGGAAGCAGGTCTTTGTGTTGGCAATGGACACAAATATAGGTTGATTTTAGTGGAAGTTGAGGTGCCAAAGGACTTCTGAGCTGTGGAAACAAAACTTTGGTTTTTCTTGACGTGTTCTCTCATGTCATGCATTCCCATGCGTGGAGCTTCTCTGCCAGCAGTGGAAATGACTGACGAGGCCAAGGGACAACCCTTGAAGGAGTGGAACATGTACAGACATCACACAGTGGCCTCAATGCAGCTGCCACAGCAACCTAACAAAACAGCTGTGTTACTTTTGCCTGTGATTAATAAAAATAAAAGGAGATTCCCTCTGGGTGTCCCCAACTCCGTAAGCACCCAAACAACAAAGGTAGTATTCCCACTTATTTCTACAAATACTGGAAAATTTATGTTACATTTAGTAATGCACATAATTGGGATCTGCCTAGGTTTTTCTCACTTGGCTAAAAGATGTATCTGCTCTGTTAGGTACAGTTGGAATAGGTTTCAGAATCTTTCGGGCACTCTATTTTTTATTATGACAGATTATTGCTTTTTCCTTTAATATGGAGGAAATTTTAATAGAGAATCAAAAAAACTAATATCTGAGCGTGTCTCAATATATGTCTGTATTTCCCAGTATCCAATGTATTTTCTGTAACTTAGTATTTTTAGAAAGTGAAGTCAAGTATGACCCATTTTTGAGTAAGAAATAAAAAAGGAAATGCACTAGATTTGGCAGCTCCAAGATGAAAGCACCAGCGAGTTCAGTATCCTTCAGTTTGCATCTGGCCTGCAGTAAAACTAGTAATCTCCTGTCAAAGTGATTTTCCTAGAAATTTCCATCGCGGATTTAGTTTGGGAACAGGTATCACCATTTTCTGGGCCCAAACTCTGCAATGATGATTATCTCAAATGAACAGCTTTTACAGTCATGTTACTAACTTGCCAAATCAAATATGTAATGACAACAGAAGGACAGCAATATTTCCTGTGCTCACTGTTTACGCATATCCTACCCCACTGATAAAAGCAGATCTAAGAATTATATTTCAATGAAAACCTACAAAAACGGGGACAGCAGCATGCATTGTTATAGAAACTGCAACCAAGTATGTTCCAGCACATCTGAAATCTTGTCAGTCAAATCAAGTTTTGACAGATCTCCTCTGTCAGTTACTGGTATCCTTTAGTATCAAATGAATCACAAAGAAAATAGCAATACCATGCCACTGGCTGAGCTCTAATTTTACTTAATCCTGTGTTATGTGTGGTGTCACTTGGTTTAAGATTCAGATGTGTTATACCCAAATTTAACTTCTTTGCATATCATTTCATTAATAACATAATGTGATACAAGGGCTTTACCCACTGTAAGATAATTAAGTGCAAAGGTTATAAAAGAAAATCAATCAGATGTCTAAGTCTGCCTGATCAGTTTCCTAGAAAAAATATTAGTTAAGAAATTAGAAAATCTGAGAATGTATTAAGGGAAAAACTTAACAATATTAATGAAAATCAGGGTGTGCATCAGAAGACTTCATTACATGGTAAGTGTTCCACAATATTACAAATATTATAATGAACAATTTTATTAAAATGCCTTTCTGGAAAAAGATGGCAAGAAAATAGCTAGAAGTAGATAGGAATCATAAATATGTCAATAAAAATTACCAAATGAAGCCTAAGAAAATTTAAGCCTAGTAAAACTAGGGGCAATACAAGGATAGAAAGATGGGGATAATCAAAAAGGATGAGACACAGTGGATCTGCGATACATTTCCCTGGATGTAACCTGAATGTGCACATAATAAACGCTGCTGTTGACCCACAGAGCGTTTCCCCACCCAGTCATAAGCCATGGTTTTACAATTGAAACATTCAAGCACAACAACGGATGTTTCTTGACTGGCCTAAAAAGAGCACACCGAGCTGCCTTTCCTCCTTGTTTCCTTGTCCTAATTAAAAATGCTAAGACTGTAGAGCATTTCGTCATATGAGTTTCCTGTCACTTATGAGAGTGAAAAAGAGGCAAGTATTTCCCACTCCCAAAGGGAGACACTAGAGCATGCAGGTAACAGCAAGTGCTGTTGCCTTGAACCGTGAATTTCAGTTTCAGTGAGCTTCCTTACATGATGACCCTTCATCTATTTACCTGATTTTAATAAAACTATTATATGAGAAAGTCATATCTGACAATGATATGATTTGGTATAGCTTTCTAAAGTCTGAATGTCTTAATCTTTGTTAAAGCCATAAAATTAAGTAACTGGGTAAGATCAGTTGAAGGAGGCACATGCTGCCTGGTGACAGCATGTGTTGTCATGAAGCTGGTTTTATAAAATCATGGTCTCATTTCCGACTTCTGCTTGTACCGTGAGGAACTGTTGAGTTCCCCCAGGGAAAACCCTTCTGAATTCAGCTAAAATGATAAGCCATATAAGCACAGATATCTTTAATAGTTAGCATTTTAAGAGAAGGTTTAAATCTTTTTGTTAATTTATGATATTACTTAGTTTCCATGCTTCTTTCATGGAAAAGCATCAATGAGAAAAAACAGTGTCTGAAATATATTTTTTGTTATCAACATACATGAAAATACTATATTTACAGCCACATAACTTTACGAACTTCCTATTTTGACTTCCTCATTCCTCATACTTGCCTCCAGCTCCAATCCCATCTGCAGCTGTGGCTTCCACACAGTTTCATTAACTGTCCCACCACAGCCACAAGGACCTTCTGTCCTGCCTGTCCTTCACTTGCCCTCAGACCATTCCTCTGTCCTCTTCATCTAATAGAGATTTGGGTCCAATGCTTTTTCCTCACAGTATTGCCCTTCTAGGTCCAGCTTTGAACATGGGTGTATTTGTTTTCCCCACAGTGTTTCTTTGCAAGCTAGTAACCCATGTCTGCTGGCTTAGCTTCCTAGATTTTCCTACTGCTTTTTCATGTAGTGTTGCCTGACCAGTAGCACTCACTGCTTTCCTGATCAATTTTAAGGTGAATAATATTGCAGAATAAAAG
>NW_009927439.1:6789-7733 GCF_000696875.1 Nestor notabilis | reverse complement strand
CAGCAGGAAGACTTAATGCAGAATAATATATCTCAATAAACAAAATAACATGCTTTTTGTTTCCTTGTTGTCAGCCTTTTGCCTTGCCATTACCAAAGCAGCAGCTCTGCTGCTTTCAGTGCAGATAGTAGCAGATGATTGAACTTACCCTCGGAATGGAGCTGAGAGAAGGTAATATGTGGCTATGTCTCCATCAGCAAGTAGTGCATCCTAAGAGGAGTAGATTTTGTACACTGGAACAGCTGATGTTTTTGGCTTCTGGACTGAACTCCTGTTAGCAGTTGGAGTGCAATAGCTGTGTCCAAGGAACACAGCATTTTCTAGTTCAGTTACATCTAAACCCATTCCTTCATGTGAACCCAAAGTGCAGTGAGCAAGCACGTTTCTCATGCAAACCAAAGCTGCCAGTTATGTCCTGCATATTGCCTCTGCAGGTCCAGTTCATGCTGTCTAAGGAACATTTCGTCACCTCTAGGGGTGGTTTTGCAGATGGATGATGTCACTCACAGCCCAGGCTTCCTTTGGAAGGGCCAGTCCCATCTCCTGCCGGGAGCCATGGGTCCTTTCTCCTTTTTGTGCAGCTCTGGCCAAGTGGTAAGCTGGAACACTTCTTAAAAATATGGTTAATTTTCAGATGTGTTAGTTCATTGCTCCAGGTGATTATGTGTCTACCAGCTGAGAAAGACTTAATGGAGATACAAAGTGGTTGCACAAAGTAGAGAACAACTGGAGAGGGTGGAACTGGTTGAAGCTTAAGTTGGCTTCAATTACTTGTGAAACTATTGCCTTAAGTAGAAATCCACATGATGTCTCCTAAGATAAATAGAAACGTCCAGCCCAAAAGTTGTTTTTGTTGCTGATTTTACTCAGCAAACACTAGAGTTGAAAGAATTACTAAGCTGAGTAAACCCCATGGATTTTATGTGCTATTTGGACTGTTTCAT
>NW_009927439.1:0-6774 GCF_000696875.1 Nestor notabilis | reverse complement strand
AATGTATTTCTCTTTTGCTCTTCTTCTCCTTTTTTTTTTTTTTTTGCCACACCTGATAATTTACAGTCACAGTGAGTCTAAACAGGGTAGTTTCCAGGAATACTGCAAATTCTATTAATTGGAACCCAAATAACAGAACTGCTTTGGAAATATTATTTCTCATGCCTTTTTGCATGCAAAAATTTCATTCTATCAGCCTGTGGTGTAGCAGATAAATTGCATCTACTTGACTATTGTGACTGTTAAATTCTAGGAAGCTTGATATGGCTTTTCTATTTGTTTCTAATGCACTGGAATACCCTTTACAAAGAAAATCTGCACTGTTGATTCAAAGACTGAATTTCTGTAAAAGATGAGGAAAAGTTTATTTAGTCTTTTTGCTTTGTTCGGTCTCTGAAATGTGGTAAAAGAAATCTGTTTGTTTGTGGAAAGACAGAGGTGATTCTAATCATAGTAAAGACAGGAAATCTCAAATTGATTTTATCCCCTGGAGTAATATCTGGTGAACAATGGAAAACCATGATGTTATCATCCCAAGACATTTTATTATTACTGTATGACTTTGCACTACATAGTACTTTTTTATGTAACTAAAAACCTAGGAAAAATACTCCTTGTGAGGCAGGAAAATGTTGATTGCTAAGTGAGAATCTACTGTTTGGCTTATTTTCATCTTATCCTTCTGTCTCCAAGAGTAACTACTTAAATATGTTGAAAAGCAGAAGAGAAAATCCAGTTGAATATAACAATAATGTGCCACAATTCCCTTTTAAGAAAAAAGACGGGAAAAATGTAATATAAAGATGTCTTTGCAAGTTCCTTTGCAGTAAGCATATTGCCATTAGACTCAAAACGCTTAAGTATAACTGAATAGCAACAATTCGTAAATTTAGTATCTCAGATCTTTTAACAAAACAGCTTGCACAGGTAACATGAAAATTTGTAGCTTCTTTGTGGACATAAGTAACAAAAATCCATATGGATGAAATATTGCATCTGGTCTTAAACCACAATCAAATCCAACTACATAAAAAATAATACAAGGATATAATAGCTTCTCAATCCCACCCGTGTCCATGCCAGTGGTGGCTTGGAGCGGTGGGGGTATCTGTCCTGGTTGGTAGCCAGAGTTTTCATGGGCAACAGGCCCACATTGGCATGAAACCCAGCTCCTGCCCCAGGATTGTGCTGCTGGTGCAGTGTGCTTGTAAATTGCCTTGCAGTGGCTTATCAGAAGGTCAGTTTTCATACACAGCATGGTATGGTCTAACTTCCTGTAAATTTTTTGCAAATGAAACTAAAAAGGTAGCTTCAGGTCAGGATTTATTTAGTGTTTTGCTATGTAGCATGGTATAAAAAAATAGCTTTATGTTACACATATAATATTGTTTATTTTCATGGCACAGCAAAGAAAAGTCCCCCCCCTCCTTGAATTTAGAGGCTTTTCATGTGAATTCACCTCAGATGAACAGATGTAGTATGTTCATGATTACATAATGAAAAGTTCCAAAATCTCAAATCCACTTGACAATGCACTTTCACATCACACATTTAGATTCTCCAGTTATGGCCCCAGTGTTTTTTTTTCTTTAGATTGCCTAAATTTAACATCACTCTGTCAGCTAAGCTCAGAGTGGAATCTAAAGAGCTGTTTTAAATTAACTGGTTTTAATTCATACTTCCAGTTACTCATCTACACTTCTGTGTATGTATACAATAACTAGTGCTTGCCTTGTATCCATGTGACATGTACCTACTTGCTTTTGATCACCTGCAAGTTGAAGCTGTGTACTACCCATATACAAAGCCACATGCTCCAGTATACATGCTGATATGTGTAGGGCATTTGCATGTGACTAATTCTGCAAGAATGAAACTGGCTTGAGAAAATTATTTCAAATGGTGCCTACATATTAAGAATCAGTTCATCAGCCCTTTGTTAATTTAGTGACTCAGTTTCACCAAGTGGGGGCAACAGTCCCAGGAATTCCTCTGACAAAGCCACCCCCAGAATCTGGAAGATTACCAACTACAGTTTAAAGAAATGTACAGCAACAATGAATGATTCAAGGTAGAAATCCCTTGAGGTCATTAGGAAAAGAGAAGGAAAGTGTGAAAGTGTGTGTGTGAGAGAGAGTGAGCAAGTGAGCTTCACCTTTTCTTACATGGAAAGTGAGAATTATTATACCAGTCCCTAAGTTTTGTAATGAGTGGAGCCAAGGCCCCTGGTGCTGAGTTTGAATCTGCTTGTTTTCCTTCCTTTCATTTTCTACCTCTTTCTTTTGTTACGTACAGGCCCCATATTTATATGAAAAACTTACACTGACTCTTATGGAGAGAGTGGTGAGGCACTGGAGTGGGTTGCCCAAGGAAGTTGTGAATGCTCCATCCCTGGCAGTGTTCAAGGCCAGGTTGTTGGACAGAGTCCTGGGTGACATGGTTTAGTGTGTGGTGTTCCTGCCCATGGCAGTGGGGCTGAAACTAGATGATTTTAAGGTCCTTTCCAACCCTACTCTATGATTCTATGATTTACATCTGTTGATAAAAGAGGCTTTTAAGTGCCTTGGGGAAATACCAGTAAAGAATAAAAGACTGCTGTTAATCCTGTGCTGAGGCAGGGGAGTGGCAGATGGCTGCTTTTATGAGGAACAAAAGAGATGTTCTAGAGAACTATTGCTTGGAATTCCCACCCAAAACAGGATCATTGAGAGCTACCAGCTCTTCCTAACTTTTTCTAGGTACTGTGAGCTGTTCACAGGAGGAGCTGTATTATCATGCCTGAAAGGAGAACTGCATGACCATGCATTGGGATCCTGAGTTTGCAGGGAGCATGTCCCATTGATTCAGAAGAGCTGGATATTGATGATATGCCGCCATCTACTCCTCTTTATGATCCACCTGGAGGGATGGCTGGGCAAACCTTAACGTTTAACCCTTGCATTTTCAGATCTGACCTTCTGCTTCAGCCAGCAATACAATGGCTGAAGAGAGTCAGGGGATCACCGGGCTGTGTTCCAGCCACTGTGGCCTTGGTATATATGGACTTAGTACATACTTGAGGCTGCTGGCACAGTTCTTACTGCCTTGCTGTGTAAAATCTTCCTTCAGAATTGTTATTTTCCTTTTCTTTTGGGAAAATGCATGTTGATTCAGCACTGGACAAGTTGTTCTTTCTTCTGTCTCTGTGTGCTGGTTTTTGCTTGCTCTACAAGTTGCAGAAGGGCATTTCAAGAGCTTTTCTTGATCTATAGAAGGCAGTGAAACTCAGGGCTACCCATGCATAGCAGACTGCAGGGACCACAGCCTTGCTCTGGTAGCGATTCATCTTCCATACGAGTGATGCTTGTGCAGAGTAGCTAACAGAGGATCACATTGCAAGGAGGCTTGTGAAGGCCATCAGCAAATCCAACAGTTGAGACATCAGTGTCATGGATTAACATGGAGAAGTTACCACATGACAGCTAACTGGCTGTCAATTTATGCTGATACCTAACTCACAATGATTTGTTTGTGTATCACTGAGGTTTATTAAAAAAACCTTAACCAACCAGCTCTCCCTCCCCTCCATATGTAGCTTCTTGCATGATTGTAGCTAAATCTTAAGATGTCATTATAAGTTTGCTGCACCGAATTGCTGTGCAAAACATCACTTCTGTATCTCTGCAGAAGCTCGAACTGAGCAAAACCTCACATGTGCCCTTGAAGTTTGCAGGGAGGTTGGAGTCCATGACATAAACTTTCAAGGATTAATTTAACCTCTAACTATCTTACAGAGAAACAGGCATGTTCCATATCTGAATAACTGCAAGTGAAAGCATTCTCTTCAGGTTGCAGCACATGCAATTCTATATTCTTTCTAATTTGTCTTAAACCTACACAATGACACAAGTATTATTTTATTAATAGGTGAAAAGAAAAAGCGAAACGAAAAAACCTTTCAGATGAACTTCTTCAGCAGTAACTCAGTTCAGCAGAAAGCTCCTGCTTTCTGGCTCAGTGATCTGCATAAAGGAATCACAGAACTCGTAAGATCAGGAAGCTTCCAGCCTGAGGGAGTGAAAAGACAGTTTTGGCAGCAGCAAAGGGGTAATGGCTAAGCACTTTTATATCCAAATTTTACAGCCATGGTTTTAATTGAAACAGTGGATATGTTTTTCTGTCTCAGTGAGTTTTTGTTCTTGTCTACTGAAGACACTTTCTTACTATTTGTTCTCTTTTTCTATTCCCTCTGATAGGCCTCCTCTGTCTCACACACACGACAATCTCACTTCTGTTCACCTGCTGTTTCCTTTTATCCATCTCCTCCTCTGTAAAAAACAGTATTTTCAGTTAAATAATTCAGATGGTTAAAGCACGGATTCATGACTTTCTACTACCCCTTTCTCCTTCTGTCCACTATCTGTCCTATCTATTTGTACACTGTCAGACTCTGAAAGCAAAATTTTGTGCACACATTGCCAGGCTTGGGAATGATACAAGTAATTCCCAATGATATATTATATTCCTTCTGATGTGCCTTCTGCTGTGTAAATAAAGATATTTGAATCCTCTTTGACTGCACCATTTTTAGCAACAGATCTGGGATACAACACCCTGAGCTACTGTGTTGTTTATCCCTCCTTAGCAGGGCAGGCAAGTCAGAGGCTGCATCAAAGATTCCCAACCACGGGAAAACACTACTTCGTCTTGGGACAGCACAGGCCATGAGCCAGCAGAGCTACATGAAACCAGTGTGACAGAACCAGGCCTTTGAATAGTGTCATACTGGGAGAAAACATCATGATGGGCCAAAATTCCTAATACTGGGTAAAAAGAAAATGTGTACAACATGTTTTCATACACAGAGAATAATTTTTAAGCAAAGAGATCTAAGTTTAGAATGCAGAGCTGCTCTAATTAAAAAAAACCACAATGTACTTACAATACAAATGAACAATTTCTCACTCTGTATTGGCTACCAAAGATTGCTAGTAGCCAATGAAATTTTAATCTCTGCCAGAAATTTGAACAAAAAATTGAATCTCTGCCAGAAATGCATAATGGTCAGAATTTTAAAATAATTTTTAATGTCAATTAAATGAGTGAACAGGATCTGGACTTCTTCTGATTCACTTCAACCTACCAGATGTAGTTCATGTACTGCTCTGAAATAACGGATTAAGAGGAATGGGGCAGAAGCACTGTGCTCCAAAGCACCCATGTGGAGGTCATACTTTAGAGGATCTGTGAAAACATTTTGGAATAGCTCTGGGGAACTTCCAAATGTGGATAAGCCATAAATGCAGAATGTTGGCCTTCACCTTGTTCTAAAAATCTACCAAAGCCAAAATATTATTTTTCCTGCAATATTTACTAGCTTTTGGATTACATTCACAGGACTCAATCCTGAAAAACAGCAACTTATATGGCCTATTGTTTTTGGTGTTTTTTTTACATTGAAGTAATAATGCATATAATAGTGAATTTTTTCATTCACAGATGAAGCTCCTGGCCCAATTAATATAGATGAATAAGTTAACACTAATCTCCAAATCATGGAATTTGTTAGGGAAGACAACTAGATGTTATTTTCCTGAGTTTTATTTAGCTTTCAATTAAGATTAATTAGTATTAATTCTGTAATAGCAACTATAAAAATAATTATTTTTTTTTTTTAAGGTTCTTACACATGAAGATTTACCATGGATATTAGTTGCACTAATTGAACTGTACTTCCAGCAATGGAAGAAATAATGAGGCTTGGCTTCTTATGCCTTTGTAAATCACGCATCTGAAAAATAATGTGTGCTCTCCCGTTGATCTAAGCAATAATAACATCTCTGCCTCTGACATTTGCATTTAGGAAGGAGTGATATCAAGTCTTCTGTCAGAATAAGCTCTCTCCTCTACTTACTTCAGTAATCTGTAAAAACTTCCTCCTGCTGGCAGTCCTAATACTCAGAAGTTGGCTCATGATTTCCAAACTCTACTGTTGAAATCATGCTTTATTACAGTCTTCTGAAGCCTTGACTTCCAAAGATATAAGGGCTTTTTTGTGATGTTTACAAGTCCTGTCCTAGGGACTGTGCCTTGAATGTTAAAACCCAACCCTACCGCAGCACTCTGTAAAGAAGGTATTAAAAATTACTCAGCTGTCACTGATCATCACTGTAGTCTTTCTTTTATGTCACTTCCTTACTGAGGTTACAAATGCTCTAATAGGGGAATCTTCAAAATGAAGCTATTTTGCATGATTTTTACTCCCTGCATATAATCACAAGGCTCAGAATGGTTTGGGTTTGAAGGGACCTTAATGATCATCCGGTTCCAACCCCCTGCCATGGGCAGGGACACCTTCCACTAGTCCAGGTTGCTCCAAGCCCTGTGCAGCCTGGCCTTGGTTGCCCAAAGCCCCATCCACCCGGGCCTTGAATACTGCCAGAGATGGGGCAGCCACAGCTTCTCTGGGCAACCTGTGCCAGTGTCTCGCCACCCTCACAGGGAAGAATTTATTCCTAGTATCTAATTTAAATCTACCCTCTGTCAGCCTAAAGCCATTCCCCCTTGTCCTGTCAGTACACGCCCTTGTAAAACGTCCCTCTCCAGGTTCCCTATAGGCCCCCTTTAAGCACTGGAAGGCTGGTATACGACCTGCGCTCCTCCCAGCTGAGCAGCGACAGGTCTGCTACAGGAACCCCCGAACAACTCTTTACTTTTGCCGGCCCCGGCCGCCCACACCCAGCGGGGGTTTGCTGGGCGGCGCAGCGGCCGGGAGCGGAGGCCAAACGCCAGCCC
>NW_009927438.1:0-5131 GCF_000696875.1 Nestor notabilis | reverse complement strand
TAATTCTAACTGGGCCTTAGCTTTCCTGATAAACACTGGGAGGGAAATGGAGAGAGGTGGTTGCCATTTCCGGTCCCACATTTGGCTTAATGGAGAGCCCATTTTACCTGTAAGTTTCCATGTCCATGGAATGGAACCAGCCTGTAATTTCACAGCCACCTCTAATGTTTTGGTGCCATTCAAAGGGAGAGGGGTTGTACCCTGTCCCTTTATCCTCTCTTCTTTTCCCTGCCACAGGACTCAGCATCCTATCTTGCCCTGGTTTAATTCTCACTGTAAAATTCCAAAGTTTGGGAAAGGAAGAGTTGGTTTTCTTGCTGGGTTCTTTTCCACTGCCTTTGAGAGTTAAATTGAGTAAGGGACTAGACACAGTAAATGACAAGAGCATACAAGAGCAGGAGCCTCCTTTTGGCAGCAGTGAGCTGTTAAATGAGCTCACTGCCACTCACCAAGTCATACCCTTGAGTTTTACAAGGGTACAGTATCAAGATGGCTAAGTACAGCCTCTTATTTGAGGAAACAGAAATAATTATTCATATTGCACATTCGCTGGGTTAGGGAATAGCAGTCTTGTCCTACAAATCTGTACAAGTGAATTCTGTACTTCTTAATATGACTCATGATGGACAAACAACTTCACACGGTTATTCTCAGGAAACAAAGATATATGGATAGCATCAATGACATGATGTCTGGATTCTTTAATGGTCCTGAAGCTTCCAGTCAGTACATGAGGCCTTGCTGTCAGGGCTTAAAGCATCAGGAGGGTGGTAATGCCACAGTCACAGCTTGTTAACTACTGCTGCAATAAGGAGGATGATTTGGCTCACAACATTAGGCATTTTATTTTCTTATTTAACAAACTACTGCTACTTAAAAATTTCCTCATTGGAAATCAGCAGGTAGAAGCTAGAAGGCGGCAGAAAGGTTTATGTTCCAGTAAGTTAGACAGCTAACTGCAGATCTTAAGGCTTCTTAACTTAAAGGCCGTCAATCTTGTTTAATGTAGAATTGCTTAGCTCATCTACGACTAACTCAACCCCCCCCCCAAAACAAAGTTCCCCTCCCAATAAACACTGAAGAATAGTTGAATGCTTTCAACTCATTTATCTCAGCGAGAAGGGGCACAAACTGCCTTACATCCTGTTGCTAAGTAAAACACCTAGTTTATCAACTAGGTGTATAGAATCATAGAATAGTGAGAGCTGGAAAGGACCTTAAGATCGTCTAGTTCCAACCCTCCTGCCATGAGCAGGGACACCACACACTAAACTATGTCGCCCAAGGCTCTGTCCAGCCTGGCCTTGAACACCTCCAGGGTTGGAGCATTCACAACTTCCTCGGGCAACCTATTCCAGTGCCTCACCACCCTCACTGTGAAGAACTTCTTCCTTATATCTAACCTCAACGTCCCCTGTTTAAGTTTAAACCCATCACCCCTTGTCCTACCACTAGAGTCCCTAATGAAGGGTCCCTCCCCAACATCCTTGTAGGCCCCCTTCAGATACTGGAAGGCTGCTATAAGGTCTCCACGCAGTCTTCTCTTCTTCAGGCTGAATAGATCCAACTTTCTCAGCCTGTCTTCATACGGGAGGTGCTCCAGCCCTCTGATCATCCTCGTGGCCCTCCTCTGGACTTGCTCCAACATGTTATTTTTCAGGTTATTTATTGTGTTACTAAGCTAATAAACACCCAATCATTTTAACCAGGATTTTTATCCCACTAAACTGAATTAACTCAATTAATTAAAACCAGGAAACTGAAAACCATAGAACTTGAACATTAGAATATCACCTCAAAATAATTAACGTAATATTCACACACTTAGCTATTGCTGGAGCAAAAGAAGAATAATTACATTGTCTTCATGCACTTTTTAGCTGAATTTCAATACCAGTTAGCATCAAGAAAAAAAAGTCATATTAAGAACTGCAGATGCCTTTGAAGATTCATCTTATTTATCATGACTAATATTACTTTTAATGACACCTTTGTAATACTTTCCCTTTCTTGAAATAACATATCCATAACCAACACTTTCACTACATGCATTTCATAACATAGGGATGCAATGTAATGCAATTAATAATACAAGGGATATTAAAAATATTAATCAACAAAATATGCACCAGTTCCTCTTTGGGTATATCCTGTCTGGTTTTTTCTATGTCATATACTTTTATACTGTGATATGAAAAGCTACACTGAATATTTGCAATCACCAGTATTCACAAGCTTTTTTAGAAACCCAGTCTAGAGTTTCACAAATAAGTATGTTACTAAAATGCAACACTTAAGATTTTTATACTGAGAATTTGATAGGTATCTAAAAGATCTTATTTACTTCTTCATCTAATATATAGTTACATATTCAGTAACTCTTATTTGTTCTTTTAGAGCTAATTTATCCATTATAATATTAAAATATAACCTATACTTATGGAATGGCACAAAACCAGGCACATTCCATTTCAGGTAAGGAAAGAATACTCTCTTGCTTCCTAAAAACAAAAAAAAATCCTGTATCAAGCTCAATGGTCCTGTTGCAACACATACGAACGCTAGAGGGTGACAGCTACACGTAGCATAATTGTAGATAATACTGGCTGGTCCAAGCAAGATTTGATGACACAAAGATGTTGTAAGCTAAATTAAGTTTACAAATCCTTGAATAAGGGTGAGAATAAATTCTGTAAAAAAGTTATATTCTACCACCAGGAGAAGACTTTTTTTGATCTCTGAACACAAGGATACAAAGTTAACCCATTTTTTTACAAAAGAAGAAATAAAATGAAAGCTGACTGTAGCTCTGCAGTTCTAAGGTCAGTATCTCAGTGTAAGGCAATAAATACTTCAGCCTGCACTGACAACATACAGCGTTTTCCTGATTTCAAAGTTTTCCCACCTCTGTTTTTTTTTATTTGGAAACCTGCAGAATGAACTGTGTATTGTGATCTAGGCAGTGGGACAGATATTAAACAATCTGCTATATTAGATGATTCCCTTGAACTAATTTGGTGAGGAAAAACTTAGTTCATTTCATGCTTCAGTGATCAAAGAGAGAATCAACAGATGGGTTGTGCAAACTCACGAGTTTCCCAGGTTCAGAGCTGGTGGCAAGTCCAAAAACAAATGCTGAAAACTTTAGCAAGAGAAAAAGACAACTTTAAAACTTTCAGATTATCATTCATGTCTTGAGGTTTGTTCAAAAGCACTGTTTATGGGCACCAGCTTTTGCCACCAATTTCCTAAAAAAGCTCAAAAAGGGAATGAAAGAGATGGTTGCACCGTCAGCAAAGAAGTAGTCCAATGAGATGTCAAGTTAAAAAAGTTCACTTCAACCAGATTCTGCTTTTAAAGGAAACACCTGGATATGGCTTTGTTCTGCATGATAAACAACATGCACTTTGAACAGTTGCACAGAATTTTCCTGATACCATTTATCATAGAATCATAGAATAGTTTGGGTTGGAAGGGACCTTAAAGCTCATCCAGTTCCAACCCCTCTGCCGTGGGCAGGGACACATTCCACTAGACCAGTTTGATCAAAGTTTCTCCTCCTTAATTTCTTTATTAACATATGTATTATTTTCCCTCTCATTTGAGATATGTGTGATTTTAACAACTATTTTCAAGGACTTCATTGCTTCATCCTACTGGAAAATTAATCTTAAGTAAATCCAATTGACATTATACACTATCAAGATAGTTTAAAAGTTTGTTTGACACACTGCAAGTTTATATCTCCTAATGCTCTTTACACTGAAGTGAGAGAGATGGATCTTGAAATACATCTTCAATGTGGAGGGATTGCAAACCAGTTTCTGGAGCTGTGGGCCCATTCCAAAGGACATATTGTGCAGATAAGTATTTTATTAAGATGACATTTTTTTTGTTTTTAATTAGTCCTCAAATAGATAATCATTAAGTTTTCCAAAACATACAGAAGGTGATACAAATGTTTTTCAAGCACATCCAGCATTCTGAGTCCATGGTGTTGGATAACCACATACAATCTTTTTTGAGACTGCTAAGAAACAGAGCAGATAATGCAGCATGGACTGAGAACAACATGCCATATTGTGTCATGGCATAGCGTATCACTGCATTCTGGTGACAGACTGTAAGTTTTGGTCTCATTGAGACTAATGTAGGCTCCAGAAGGAGCCAAGCATACTACGAATCTCTTTTCCAGTACCTCAGGCTTGTTAATGGTCACAAATCCTAACTTAGATTAAGAACAAAGGAAGGAAAAAACCCTGCAAGAATTATCCATTTAATTTTACCTTGCTGGAAAAAAATGCTAAGGTTCTTAAATATATCTCAACAGAATATAAAACTTACAGACAGACCCTGAAATATGAGTTTGCATTTTTAAACATATAATTTTGGATCAAATGGTCTGAATGAGAGTTGCAAAAGAGGACCAGATTTTTTTCTGCAATTTGAGAGAAAGATGGTACTCTGCGAAACTGTTTTTATGTACCATTGCTTCAGTCTAGGCCAGTGTTCCTCAACCTGTAATCTGTATGGCATCATACAGTGTTCCTCAGCACCACTGCAGAAAAGCTGATGGCAAGACAGGGAAGAAAAGGGAGAGGAAATTTTAAAACAATTCACACATATTTGAAGTCTGCATACTTAATTTGTTTGGAAACAAGAAAGAATCAAAATACTCCAACATCATAGAGATGACACACAGAAATTGATAAGATGTATCTGCTGCCCCCAATAAGTTTTCTTTTTATCCTAAAAAAATAACATATGAAACAGTAACATACTGCAAAAATATCCATTGGTCTGATTATAGTCTGGTTGAATTGATTTGCATAAGGCCAACATAAAAAGCATTGTTCGTTTTTGTTGGTTTTTTTTTTTTTTTTTGTATATTCCATCAACTATTTTTGTTTGGTTATTCAATGCAGGTCTTGGGACTAGATAGGAACAACATACAATCACAGAAAGGAACTGCAGAATAAACCAGAAGCCTCCATACAAGCAATTTTTGTCCTTGGAGGTTAATAAATTAAGTAGACCTCCCATATTTGTGTATTCTGAAATGGCACACAACCCTATCTCCACTCCTTCTATAGCCTTAACTGTAGAATAGTTAGGGTTGGAAAAGACCTTA
>NW_009927437.1:683-13596 GCF_000696875.1 Nestor notabilis | reverse complement strand
CGGCTTTGAGGTCGGTTCTTGCTGATCTGAGGGAAGCCCCAACTCTCCTGACCCCGGTAGGCATTGGGGCTGCATCGCAGCACATCTTTGAAAGATCCCAGGGGAAAAGGAACTCTCATTATTCCAGAGAGTGGCCCTGAGTAGGAAGTTTCTATGCTAACTTTTGGCTTCAGTTATTAGTATCAGGTAGAGACATGCTAGTTTCTCACAAAACCATTTTTGGATGTTGATGCTGAGTGGTTGGTACAAATACTTTGGAAATTGCAGGTCAGAGGAAACATCACTTTTCTACAGGGGTGCTGGCATGGAACTGGAAAAGGCCATAGGAGAGCCATGTGTTGAGCAGAGGGATTCCCATAGCCCCCTTGCCCTGGGTAGTAAAACAGAAGTGGCTTCAGAAAGGCCCCTCCAGGGCCGCTTTCGTTTCTTTCTGGCTGTGGGATGGTGCTGGGCTGGTGTCGGCTTGAGGTGCTGCCTGTCCAGGAAAGGAGCACAGGGATGCTCTGTGCATTGCCGCTCAGTGGGAATGAGTTAATCCTTCCCAACAGGTTGCATGTGAACTAGGTTGGATTTA
Organism: Nestor notabilis; assembly: GCF_000696875.1. NCBI lineage: Eukaryota > Metazoa > Chordata > Aves > Psittaciformes > Psittacidae > Nestor > Nestor notabilis. The sequence continues at coordinate 13,022 of NW_009927437.1, read as the reverse complement.
ATGCCTTTAAATAGTAGCCACTGAGTAGCTATGAAACAAGGAGTTGCTTCTAGCAAGATGCCCTGCAATAATTTCCTGCTGTGATCTGCCCATGGGTGTATCTGATGACTCCAGCAAGGAGGGCGCACTTGTACGCTCGTATAATGTTAGCTATAAATTGAAGGTGAGCTCATCCAGCGAGTGGGCTATAGTTCATGCTGCAGCAAGCTACACTGCACTGAGGGGCTATTTTCCTCTCTCATTCCCCAAAGTGGCTTCTGTGAAGTAAGTTTGTGGAGTTAGGACTTCAAAAAAATACACCTTGCCGCATCATTGATGCTATAGACCAGTGTTAAGTGAGACCTGCAGGTTGCACCTATAGGCATGTCTTGTACTAGCAGATCCTCTTGCATGTAAACGTGAACCTTGACAACTCTGTACCAACGGCTAAATAAATGCATTTTATTGAGAATATACCAAATTGTAACATAAAAGGGATTATTTTTGCATTTCTTTTCAGAATTCTGTGTTCTCCCCCAGCCCTGTTCTCTCCAGCTGCCCTCCAAGATTGTGTCCTTTATCATTTGGCGAAGGAGTTGAGTTTGACCCTTTACCGCCAAAGGAAATAAGGTAAATGCAGTGTTACAGCCATCTAGTTTTGAAGGAGTTAGCGTGTAAAGTAGCAGTTAGGCCTTATCAGTGCCTGTGAGTCAAGTTAATTTATTTGCAGAGCTATTGTTCCATGCAGCTGTACATTCCTGGACCTGGACATTTGTACAGGCTGAAGGAGTGTTCAGCACCTTTTAATCCCATATGGGTTTTTTTTACTCAGGAAGACTTTCCTGTATTTTACTCTCCTGCTTTACCTTCAGTGTACTGCTCCAAAATGTTGTCCTTTCAACCAATTAACCAGAAGGTAATCGTGATGGAAGATCTTCAAAGCAGCCTCCTTTCTAGGAGTGTTTTATTAGGGGAAAGGAATTTTGCTCTCGTAACCTCATAGTTTTATAATAAGCACTTTCTACCTTATCAGCTGTGGCTGGTTTATGAACTAAAATGTAAGTTAGTATTCAGAGAGTACATAATTACTAGTTTTTTTAATGTGCTGCATCAGAGCCTGTGAATTATTCCTTTGAATGTGGTGATTTGCTGTAAGGAGAAATGAAGGCTTCCAGTTTATCACTGTGCAACCAGAGGTAGACAGGTACAGTCAAATAGAAGCCTAATGCAGGGGTAGAAAGGGTAGATGCTCTGGTGTGGGTAAGGAGCCTGTGCTGGGGCTGGAACTGAAGGCAGTCAGCACTATGGAAAAGCTAACACAGAGTTGTTGCAGTGTGAAGGTCATGAAAACTTTCGTTGCAATCCAGCATGGAGGATTTTATTGCTAGTGGAGTTTGGTGTGTAAATTGTAGCATTTTGCTGCCTGTTGAATCTCCAGAAATTTGCCTTCAGATAGAATGCCCCATGCTGTGAATGATCCCAGAGAACTCCTGTGTGGCTCTTGCCAGAGGGTAACTGGAAAAATAATGTGTGCTGCCATGGACTTGGCACTCTGATGAATGAGGATGCTTATGTGCAAAGCCTAAATGTAGATGTAGGCCTCTGGGTTTAGTCACTGGAGTTTGAAGGAGGTTGTTAGGTTCATAGAGCTGAGGCTTAAAACAGTGGACACAAGGATTGAGATGATGTTTGGTAGTGCTGGAAGCTGGACAAAACAGAGACAGTGTTGGGCGTGCTGCTAACGAAAGGCTTTTTCTTCTTCCCATAAATGAGTATGACACCAGCAGAACAATGTGATGTGGCTGTTCCTGTGTTGAGGTGGTAGGTGCAAGGCTGAGGACCCACCTGACCTGATGGCTCAGCTTTCCAGACAAAGCAGCCTGCTGCTCTGGAGCAGAGCTCACACACTTCTCTTGTATTTCAGGTACACATCCTCAGTTAAATATGACTCGGAGAAGCACTTCATCGATGACATCTATATGCCAGTGGGCTTAAGCGTTTCCTCTTGCAGTCAGACAGTCATCTGTGTCCCAAACTGCACATGGCGCAATTACAAAGTCGAGGTCCACTTCGAGCCCCGCAACAAGCCCCAGCGTTTCACCAGCACCACCATCATCTACCCGAAGCATGCCAAGACTGTGTACACCACCACGCTGGATTACAACTGTCGTAAGACCACACGGCGGTTCCTCTCCAGCATAGAGCTGGAAACAGCGGAATACCTTGGGAACGACTGCGTCCTGGATGGTTGCTGACTGACAGCCATCTCTCTTGATCTGATCCATCTCAGTCCCATCTAAAGTACTGTGCTAACTCCACTAGCTAAAGTGGGTACAGACCCTCTTTCTCAGCTCTTAATTCCTGCTTTAAGCATCAGAATGGCCTGAATGCAGTTTTCTGTGGGATCATAACTAAGGAACTTGTTTCTTCACCTTTAAAGTCATGAGTTCCCTTCCCTTCCCCACAGTGCAGTAATCAGATGAAAATAGTGGGAAGTATTTTCCCAGAGAAAAAAATGACAGGTAAGAAAGAATGTGGAATAGTGCCTGGCAGGTGGAAATCTGTTTGATGTTTTGTGGTGATGTGCAAAAATAACGGCCCTTTGCTTTCTTGTAGGGATTCTACCAGGTCATTTGGTTACAGATAGCCAGAGCTGTCACTCGTGTCAGTTCAGATCATGAGACTGTTTTGTCTAGAAGAACCACCTCCTGGAAATTGCTGGGAAAATCTAGCACAGAAAAATCTAGAATTCTGCAGTTTAAAATGTTATCCTATGGCAGTTCATGTCTGGTTTAAAGGTGTGAGTGGGAAAGGAATTCTGAGTAGAGCAGGAGATAAATTGCTTTTGCAGCTCCAGGCAGCAGAGAAAGGATCAGGTAATTCAAGTTCTGTAGAGGAATGGTGTATCTTCTTTTCTTACACAACTTCTACAACGCTGTAGTCTGTGTAACATGCTGGCATTTCTGTGCATGTAGTTGGAGTTGTGATGAAGAATATCAGGCCAAAGATTATCCCTGTATTGTTGGAAAGTCAGGTCTTGACAATGCGGTGGCAGAAAAACACTGGTGCCTTGTTTTTACCAACACTGTACTGTCTGTGCTGAGGGAGTTGTAACTAGGAGTTGGAAAATGCACAGTATATACAGGGACCTAGAATGGAGGAGATGCTGGGATCGGTGTAATATGCTGTCATGGTGGGGGTTGTGAAGAATTAGAAGGTAGCAAAGGAGAGGCAAATTTTTATTGCGTACCAAAATCCACAGCTGTAGCTCTGCTTCGCCGTTGAACTTCTCATTGCAAAGGTCCGTGTCCTCTCTGGACTTTAGTATTCAGGATGTCACTGGAATGGGGCAGCATCTGCCTGTCTGTAGGCTGCTGAATAACCCTTCCAGTCCCAAGTGCGTGATGAGATTGGGGACCAAAGGGAATAACTTCAGAAACTATGGAAGTCCATCTGGATGTTATGTGTGTTAGTTTATCATGTGCTTTGACGAAAGTAAGTTGGAGAGGTTTCTTACTTTACCCAGTTTGTTTTTTCCTATATTGACAGGGAGCAGTGTAGTATGGAGAGCATCTGCTTTTGAGAGCATGGGCTAGTGTTGGCTATGTTGGTGGCTAGTGTGGTGTAGCCGCTCAGAAACACTTGGTAGACTTGACTTGGCTAGACAAGGCTTTTCCATGTATTCCAAAGCTCCTCTGAGGTGTGGGTAACCTTGTGGTATAATATCAGCCCTGGACCTGCTTTTAAAGAGGACTTTGCTAGTGCCTAGCCCCAAGGGTGAATTTTGTCAGTGGTGAGTTCAAAACTCGGGAGCCTGTTCTTGAGCTGTACTTAACGTGTTTGTGCAAGTGTCATGAATGGTGTGGAAGTGTACTTGAGTGGGAGCTGAAATGATTTGGGAGACTAAAATGCAGCAAGAAGGTGGGTTTGTGTGGTTGGATTCTTTTGTTGTTTTGTTTTGCTTTTTTACTTATTTATTAGCTCAGAACAGAATGTCCTTAATCTTTGGTACATGCCTCAGAAAACCAGATCCCAAAACAATCCCAGGGTGACAGAGGATGCCAAAGTCAGGTAGGCATTGCTCCAGAGTGGTTAACAGCAGCATGGTCTTCTCACTTAACATGTTGGTTTCAGACTCCGGTATTTAGGAGGTGTGTTAAATACACGTGTTGCAATTCTCCCCTAAGTATTGCTCCAGGATGTAATTGCTGTGTAGCAGAAGGCACAACTCGAGCCCTACGCGTGTGGGGTTTCAAATGGACAGAACTCCTTTAGGAAAGCTATTGCAGCATTGCTCGCTTGGCAGTTTCACATACCTTGCTCCTGAAACATCTGGTGCTGGCCACTGTTGGACACAGGACACTGGAAGAACACGGACCCTGGATTGCTCCGACAGCGCTCTTCCAATGAATTCATTTGCAGGAGATCTAAGAGAGGATTATTTCAAGTTGTAATTGTTAATTGTCCCTAGTTAGAAATGAACTGATCCTTACATATGGTTTTAGGATAAAGCACCTGATTTTTATAAAGCAAACAAACTTAATTATGTACCTCTTAAAAACATTTTAATTGGTAGAGATACCTTTTAAATTATTTATGTTCCAGCATTTGCAAAGCTCTGATTAGCTCTGTGCAAGTGTTCCGATGTCCGTGATGTTTCCACCCCCTCCTTCTAATTTTCAGTTTGTCTTTTATTTTATTGGTAATAAATGATCTGAAAACCATCATATAGGGAAGTCTCTTTATTTTTCATTCACAGCTTTCCAGTGTTTATTATAGTATTTACTTAGAAATAAATATATAATATATCCTGCCCATCCCAGCTCCCCTTTTGTTTCTGTCATGTGTTACTGTTGTTCAGATATTCTAGGAAGGCGTTTCCTGTATAAACCTATATTAAAAAAAAACCCAAAACAACACCAAATATTGTGGGTTTATCACTTTAAGACATTGAAAAAGTGCCTTGAAGACAGCTGAAAACCCTCTCCAGCATGTATTTGAGTTGTTCATCTGGTATAGTTTTATTTTTAAAGAAAGTTTCTGGTGTGGATTTCAGCATATCCTACAAATGAAGCACTTAACCTTTTCCAATACAACAGGTATTTAACCAGGCAGAAATTTCTTTTTAATTTTGGTTAAAAATGTAGATGCTCTATGTTAGATAATTTACTAGATTAGTAAATACAGTGTAAAATAAGGCTAGAATGTGTTATGCATTAAACTCTATAAAAACAAAATCGTTACAAACTACTGTTTTGAGGGGAGTGCTGTAGTGTTCTGGATGCCTAATCTGTTCTTTAATCTTTTCCTAATTTACAGGCATGCTGATTTTGTTTGTATCTCTGGCAGAGTAGAATTGAACATCAGTTAATTAATTCTTAATTGGATTTTTTTGCTTACTTTTTATTGTTCATCTGGTTATCTGCTTGCAAAAGCTCTAGATTTGCATGTAATGACATTATTGGAATCTAGGGAGCTCTGAAGCTATTTTAAACCTTGCCACTGCTCCTGCAAAAGTCCATGCAAGCGTTTGAGTGTCATGCAGTGTTCAAAGTATTAAACAGGAGAAAAAGATGTATCTAAACATGAATTGCTGTATAAAAGACAGTCCATTTGAAGAGCCATAAAGAAAAACCTTTAAAAATCAGAACAGTATCTTTCAGGAGGGCTTCAGGAAAACGTGTTTCTTCGTGATATGCCACCTTGTTTCCAAATACCTCCTTTAGCATGGTCTGGGCTGTTTTCCTTCAATACTGTAGTAACATTCTGTATGAACAATGTTCATTTACTATGAGAAGTTGAAGGGGTACAAGGCAGCCTACTGCTTGACAAGATTTTTACTTCAGATTGGCCAAATAGGCTTCTTAGTACATATGATGAAAAGGACAGCTCCATTGTTAGAGATGTGCTTCATTTTCCTTGTATAAATGTTGTGCTTCTCCAGGATGTCAAATCAGAGGGGCTGATATAAAGAATTTTTATAACGAAATAAAATACTGTAGGTAGATCATAAGCCTGGAGATGAGGGTTGGATTCCAATCCCAATTTTGTAGCTGGCTCAGTTTTAAGTACTAGGTAAGTCTTATGTGCTTGCAATCATTTACAGTCAAAATAATGGTTGGACTTAATGATCTTAAAGGTCTTTTCCAACCTAGTTGATTCTATGATTCTATCTTAGCCTCTGAACAAGCTATCTGGTCATTCACTGCCCATCTGCCACAAGACTCTGCTTGCTGGTTTTGGGACCAGCAATTGACAACATCATCACCTAAAAAGCTCAGGTGTAATGCAGTGAGTATTATTTTGAAATAAACAAATAGCAACAACTAGGGACACTCCAGGGCAAATTGGCAGTATGGAAAGGAACACTTTTAATTGCTAATGTAGTCAGAGTTGCATCCAAATTTAACTAACAGGTCAGTTTGCTTTTAAAATACAAATGACCTTTCTCCACACAGATAGAAGACAGTGGGTAATAGTGCTAAGCTGCAGAATGTGTTGAGAGATTTTTGGGTGACACTGCTGGTTGCAGCTCATTCAGCATTCAGGAACCAGTTCATGCTTGCTCCTCTGGAAAACAACTGCAGCAATCTTCTTTACATACGGTGTGATCACTGCTGGTGCATGACGCTCTGCAATGCAGTTGTGGGGAATGCCTGGCAGTTTAGCATGGCTCACTGGGCAGGTGTTGCTGGAGATACAATTCGTACCGTTTCCTCCTGTTCATCTTGTAGATGCGCAGCCTTTCTTCCTCTGCTACAGGATCTTCAAGAATCCCATCCCATCGAAGGCTTTCGTTAAGCTGAGCAGAAAGACCTTGATCTGTTTGAGCAGAGTCCAAAACGGTGGCAGTTGGTATTACAGCCTTGTTTATTTCTGCATCCTTCCAATTCTGTTCTGCATTATTTTGGCCTGGGTCAGGGTTCCTCCCAGGCCCCGGGATTTCAAGCAATGGAGAGGAGCAGGCCTGCTGCTTTCTGGTTTTGTGGTGGTGTGCAGCTGTTAAAAAGATAAATGCTGTTAGCAAAAATGTATGCATTGCCTCTGAGGCTTTCCTGGCTATTTCATAAAGAGGATGATGAGAGGAGTGGTTGCTGTGCCTTTATTGGCCATTAATAAGAAAACAAATCGATAAGAAAATATTAATGCCCTAATGGGCCATTATTTTTAAGTGGGAAATATATATTTATCTGATTGGCTAACACAATGATCCTTACACCTGTAAAATGTATTTATCGAGGCTGTTAATGCATTAATAGCACTTCTACACTGGAGTCAACTTCACTGTGCTTGCCTAACTCGATTTACGCAGGAAATTGATTCTTGGTTGTTGGGGATTTTTTAAAGCTGTTATCAGTTAATACAGCAACCAATGTGATTTTATTTATTTTTTTATAGTACAATTTCTGGAAACTTTCAGGCACATTTTGTACTAAGATACTATTCCTTTACATGGCAGACTTTTAAATTAACCTTCCATTTCTGTAGCTATAACAGCAACTCAACCACACTGATGGGAAGTTAGATCAGTGCTGTGACTCACACCCGTGGAACAGTGAATATTTAAACAACTATAATGTAGCTCACCAAAAGAAAACCACTAAATATTTACAGCACCCCAAACCTTAGGCAGTTTATGAAATTTCCTACTTGACAGATGTCTTATGCCTCCTACTGCTTATGCTGTGTAGTTACATAGACCCAACCTTTTTTGGATAGATTGGTCACTATATATGAAACTATATGTATAAACAGGATGCAGTTCAGTGACTGGTTTTAAAGTGCCATAGACGGTCTTCTAGGAAAGTTGTGTTTTCTCTCCATGGCAGCTGTCCTGCAGGATGGAGGAAGAGCCAAGCACCATATCCTCTGGCCAACACACACAGGTGGATCTTAGCTGCTTTCCTGCTGGTACCCACGCTCCAGCTGCCCTTTGTGTCTGTGCAGCATCAGTTGCACAAACGTGATGTTGAGCAGTGGCCACATACCACTGGTGCACGTATGGCTTTGCCCAGTGACCCCTTCCCGCCCCTCCCCAGATGCTGAATGGGGTGTTTTGGAGTGCATGGGAGGATGGTGCCCTTTTCCCATGCCTGCTGCAAAGCCAGCCCAGCTCACCTGCCCGCACATTGGTGGTGGTGGCACTCCTGCATGGCAGCCACTGCTTCTTTCTCTGTGGTGGCTTCGTGCCAGGGGGCTGCAGCGGAGGGAGGCACAGGCAGCCCCTCGCCGCCCGCTGCCTGCCCGTGGCACTCTCCTGCCCTGCGGCAGGCCTGGCATGGCTCCCAACAGCTGCCCTCAAGCCTGACAGGGAGCAAGGGAAGGAAGGTTAGCCCTGGCCCAGCCTCCATCCTTGTCCATGAACCCTCCTCCATCTTCCTTTCCGTCTCCGTCTCCCCTCAGGTTTTGCCCTTCCATCTCCCCTCAGCTCTTCCCCTCAGCTCCTCCCCTCAGTGCCTTCCCGCCCCATCTCCCCTCAGCTCTTCCCCTCAGTGCTTTCCCCCTCCGTCTCCCCTCAGCACCTTCTCTTCCACCTCACCTTCCCCCTTCACCTCTCCTCCCCTCAGCACCTTCCCCTCCATCTCACTGCTGCCTTCCCTCTTCCCCCTTCCCCACCACTCCTCTCAGCACCACGCTCCAACGAGGTCTCCAGGGCAGCCATGGCACAGCGGCAAGCCTGGGCCTGCCCGCTTGGCCAGGGGCCCAGCGCCATTGCTCTGTGTGCACAGCCCTGTCCAGCACAGCCTTCCTCTCCTGTGCCCCTCTGCGTGGGTAGGTACTGGGGCTTGCCCAAGGTAATATGGCCACACCAGAAAGTATTGGCTTGTCTGAGGCAGTACAGCCCTGTAGCTGTCGCAGAGAGACCAGTTACTGGGATCCTTCCCACCCCTTCGTAGTACCTCAGCCCTGTAAATGAAGGTGCTGAGGGAAACTCTCCTCCATCTTCCCTTCCCTCTACCTTTCCCCACGAAAGAGCCCCAAAGGTGCATGTGAAACAGCTTCTGAGGTGGCAATAGTTCTCCTGAGTGTTTTGGGGACAGTGCAGTCCTAAGATCTCCTGCCCTTGCAGCTGTGCTGTGCTGTGGGTGTTTTAACAGCCCCACCAGCAAGGGAGATAAGCGTGTCTCCTTCAGAGGTGAGCCTGGACAAAAAGCCTTCGTGGGAACTCTAGCAACAGTTGCTGAAGCAATGCACCTCTTCTTTGTCATCTTCTCCCTGGAAATAACACGATGTTTAATCTTGCTTTGGTTGCTCTCTCCCCCTCCCTGCCTGCCTCTTCCCTTCTCTCCTTCTGATCGATTTGGATGTGAAATTTGGCAGACACTAGCGGTTGCATTCAGACAGGTTGTGATGAAATTGGGCTCCCAGGAGGCTGCTCCCACAGTGGATCCCTCGGCTGCAGGCAGCACTTCTCTGACTGCCGCTAATGATCTGATTTCAAAGTGGCAGCAGCAGGGGTTTCGCAGTGATGGTTATTGCTAATGCTGTGCAGCAGCCAGCAGGTCTCCAAAGCCTGCGTGTGGTTGAAAGGGATGGTGACACAGGGCAAAAAGGCAAGGAAAACAGCAACAGCAGTGATGGGATGTAAATAATTCATCCAGACTGAAGAGTGAGTATAATATTCTTTTTCGAGTAAAGCTTTGAGGGAAGGGGATTACTTGTAGCTTGTGGTGGTTGTCATTAATTTTATTGTGATAAAACCTGACTTGCCAGCCAAAATTAGAGTCCAGTGGTAGCGGCTGGCCTGATCTACATACAAAGAAAATCATCTTTTGAGCGGTCCTCCCTGGAGTACCAGGATGAGTTGGAGCAACATTCCCCTGATGCCAGGAGGATGCCGGGTGGTGAAGCGCTCGTTGACAGCAGATGATTTTATTCTGAAGGGCCATTGTCCCCAGGCAAATCCCTTACCCTCTTACTGCTTCTGTCACTTTTCTCTTTGCCCCCTTTTCTGTTTATATGGACAGTCTCAAGCTCTGTTGTGCCCAGCACAGTCTCAGTGGATGTTCTACCTGCAATTCACAGTAAAAATACTAAGAACAAACTTTCCACAATCCTCTGAAGGTTTCACCATGTCTTGGAGGCATACATCTTAGAAAATAAGCACAGCATGAATTCATCACACAGAAATATAATCTGTAAACCCACAGAATTAGACCTGAGCCTGTTCACACAAGCAAAAAGAGCAGTGGATCAAATGGGCAGTTTGCCTTAAAACAGGTAAAAAAGCAGCTTAATTTAACATGAAGTAGCAGTATTCTTTAAACATTTCCTTTGTCTTATATATTCTTGAGCAGGTGTGCTCTGTAGGCAAGATCATTTGTTTTTTTCTCAGATTAAGGACTGAATCATTGACCTTTTTATTGAGGAATGCTAATTAGAGGAACAAATACAAACTGAATCACTGAGGTCCAAATAGTAGCAGATTGCAATCACAGGAACAACTTGGAGAAAAAATCCTGTCCTTCTTGCAATGAAGTGAAGGGGTTAAACAGAGCTGGAGCAGTCAGGGAGATGGGAAGGAAGTGCCAAACACCTCTGACTGTGTCAGCTTCTTGCTTCTTGTCAGCCTGCGACCCTAGGAAATGGTCTTTCAGAGATAAGCAGCCAGCCAGTTTAGCCTTGGTTATTCTATGTGTTTAAAATTGCTCATAATTAAAATTAATACTCTAATTATTATTTGTGCAGACCAGCAGCACAACACCTCAGCACTGACTGCCTGGCGGGGCATGGCTGAGATTAGGAACTCAGACCCCTGCTCACCAGTGCAGTGTCCAAACCAGGAATCATTTCCTGCAGCACTCCAGGATGGTTACAATTTTAGGATTGTTTTGCTGTACAATAGGGCTGCTTTTAAGCATCCATAGTAATTCTGGAGGACACCTTCATACCCAGGAGTTTAACATCATTTAAATGGTCTTTATTTTTCATTTTTTGAGAAATGTGCTGGTCCAAGGGTGATGCAGGAAGGCTGCTCCCCAGCGTGCAGTTATGTGCCATGTTGAAAGCAGACTAGAGCAGCTTGGGGCATCTGTGGTGCAACTGTCAGCGACGCTGATAGGCCTGCAGGAGAAGGTTGCTGTCCCTTACAGTCCTTGTCATGTGTATATTTAAGATCTCTGGCAGCTGCGATCTGGTGAATAATTCAGTGGGACCCATCATCGATAAAAGAGAGATTTTGAAGGGTTCTTTGGGTGGAACTGGAAGTGCCTGCGTTCTGAGAAACGAGTATATTAAAAATTGACTTCACGCTACCAAGATAAAACTCATACTTAGCCTTTTACATTTTTTAATGTAATGTCATATTTATTCTCTCTGACTTCCAGCTATCAGGGCCCAGTCTCTTGCAGTTGTACTCGGAAGCATCTGTGGTTCTGTGGGGATCCTGACAAGCAAATTCAACAGCAGAATGGATGCAGGCTCTGAGACATGTGTCATTTCATGTGCCTATTGCTCCTGCCAGTACAGCTGGTGGAATAAGGTAATTTATCTTTATCCTGAAGTTGGCTGAACCGTGTGTTTAATTTATTTATATTATTGACTCTGTGGAGGACTACCCTGGTGTGAAATGTCATCTTGAAGCGCTTTCTCCCACGGAAATGCAGGCTCTGTATTAATGCAAACACTGCTTCCTCTGATGTATTTTTCAACACTTGCCTAAACTGAAAAGCAAAATACATACTTTGAACTTGATTTAGTTAAAAGGTCCCTAAGCTTACTCTGAGGTCTTGTGGGTGTGTGGAAGCAGCAGGGGTAGCAGGGCACCAGGTTTCTCAAGAGCAGGCAATAAAAGCACAGACTGAGGGTCTCTTTTCCTTTCTTTCCCTTCTCTCCTTTTCTCTTCCTCCCATCCTGCCACATGGCAAATTTACTCACTGCATCCACTGCACATTTAGACAGTCATGAGCTGTAATTTCTGTGTTCACAGGCTAGTGCAGAGGAATAATTGTTTTCCTGTGTTTTTCTGTTGACTCACCCTATGATGGCAGGTTGTCACTTCATCAAGTGCTTTTCTCCCTGCTCCCCACCCTCCCCGTGCTGTGGGACAGTAATTAGTGTTTGTATGGATCTCCAGACCACCAAGTGAGATATGTTTGATTGCAAGGAAGTCTGAGGGAGAGGGCTACAAGCAATTGTTGAACGCAGGAGAAAAGCCCCACCAGTCCTGTGGTCCCTCTCCATGGGTGCAGTGGGCTGGCTGGGGCAGGTTTTTGGGTTTATCTCGGTGTGTTGGGTCCATCTTGTTGTGTTGGGTCCCTATTGGGTCCACATTGTGCCAGGTTTGTAACCCTTCCTCCAAACTAAGCTTCTGTGGACAAGAGGGCCAGTCCATGGCCTTCCTGAGAGGTACAGCTTTTA
>NW_009927437.1:0-652 GCF_000696875.1 Nestor notabilis | reverse complement strand
GTACCAAGTTTGCCTGCTGATCCCAGATAACCTTCTGTAGCTGGCATCTGGTTTTAGGCTCCCTCTGCAGATTTAGGCTCATTTTTAAAAGCTATGAGCTTCTTACGGTTGTCCCAGGCCCAGCAGCTCACCCTGCATTGCCAAGGGGTGCTCTTCCTTTGAACTTTCCCTGCAAATTCGTTTTTGGGGTGGAGTTGGCTTTTGCTGGGATTTGTTTGTTTGTTTCATGGGGTTCTTTAGTTGTGGCGTTTTTTTACTTTGGGATTTGGGGTTTTTTTGTTGTTTGGAGGTTGGTTATTTTTGGTGGGTTTGTGTTTTGTTTGAGTTTTGAGTTGGTTTGTTTTGAGGTTTGTTGTGTTTTGAGGTTTGCTTTGTTTGAGGTTTTCGCTTTGAGGTTTTGGCGTTTGTTTTGGTTTAAGGTTTATTTTGCTTTGAAGTTTTTGGTTTGTTTGGGGGGTTTGTTGTGTTCTGATGTTTTGGTTTGAGGTTTGTTCTGAGGCTTTTGTTTTGTTTGGGGTTTTGTATTGAGGTTTCTTTTGAGGTTTGTTTTGGCATGGGTGTTATTTTGTTACCGCCTTTCCTTGTTTACAGTTTGGGGTTTCTCCAGGCCGGTTTATTCCGGGCTCGGCCCAGTGCACCCCTGCTCTTGGCT
>NW_009927436.1:519-2932 GCF_000696875.1 Nestor notabilis | reverse complement strand
AACCCAAACCAGGCTGGGATTCTATGGTTTTGCAGAAAACCCACAGCAATGTCCCTGTGTGGAGCAGAGACACCATGTCCTGTCCTCCAGACCCACCTTACATGTCTGCACAGCTACACGGGGTTGCTTTTCTCCCCACCCTGAGCTAACAGCCGCTCTCCTCCTCCTGCCTGTCAGCATCAAAGTGAAGCCTGGGTGGTAGTAAACCCCACACGTGTGCAGCCCTCAGTGACCAGGCTCCAATCCTCGTAAGTTAAAACCCCTCTTAAGTTCTTGAGCAGAAAGGGGTTTCTCCCCCATTTCCCATGGCCAAGCAGCCACCCCGGGGTCCCACAGCCCTTCGGGGCTCCCGCTGGGGTCTGCAGGGTGGTGAAGCATCGCTGGGGCTTGTGGAAGATGCTATGTGAGGAATCCCTCTTCAAAAGCTCTGTACACAATGCAGCGTTTACAGGGTAATAAATGTCCCAAGCGGGTGATGTTGGATGGCTCTTTGGGTTCCTGACAAACACCAGCAGGAAGTTTAAAAATTCTTAATAAAGACTTTATATGGGAAAAATAAAAGGCAGAAAATGGAATTCCTTTGGAAGAGGGGAGCCTGCGCTGGTGGCTTTCCCCACACCCGGACCTGATTTAAGTTTCAGCACCCCAAAAGGAACAATGCTGCGTCTTTGCGAGTGCCACAACCTCCCTCCTTTTAAGAAGGAAGCAGCAGCAGGAAATAATTAATTGCTTTCCACCACTAGAAATGCGATTCCTCCTTTTCGTTTTCTCCCCTCCCCAATCCCCAAAGAGATTTCTCTTCGCTAAAAGTGGTACTCACTGTGCAAAATGTCAGTTAGTGCTGAGCGAGGGGGATTTGCTGGGACATGGAGGAGCCGGTGGCACAAACTGGGGCACATGGAGAAAGTACAGACAGCTCTCGGCACGTCGTTGGGAAAACCAAGGGGCTGCCGAGCCTGGGTTCATCTGGGGCTTCAGCGGGGCCGCATTGTGCTGCAGAGCCCCGAGGAGGGGAAGGGAGACAAGGAAACAGCTGGAATCACAGCAGGGAGGTTGGGAAGCTGCCACCATCCCCTCCAGCACCCTGGTGGGGTGCAGAGCCCCAAGGGACAAGGGCAGAACGTGGATGTGGGGCTGGGAGCTGCGGCTGGGGTGAGTTTTGGTGGTGTTACAGCTCAGGGCTGTGATGCCAGTGGGGTGATGGGGAGAAAGTCCCATGCCTGCTGCAGTGAGGGAAGGGTCGGAGTGGTGATCCCATGGTTTGGATGGAGGAGGACTCAAGCCAGATGTGCCACACTGTGGATGCCCCGAGGCCACCACAGCTGGCCGGTGGGGAGATGCCCAGCCAACACCACAGTCATGCCAGGAGACCTCCCCCGAGCAAAAAGCCCTTCTCCTCCCACTTCGCCTCCGCTTCCGATGCCCTGGCACAGCTCATGGCCAACAGTGACCCTCCCTGGGCAGAGCCACGGCTGGGGCTGGGCAGGAACAAGGTCAGGGGCAGGATAAACCTATTCCTGGAGCAGAGCTGCCAGTCACTGCGGGAGGGAGCTGGGGGGGATTGTCTGCTCTGAGCTTTAATTCCTGTCCCCGATGGCCACGCAGGTCACTGGGTGCCCTCGTCGCGCTGGGGACAGCAAGAGGGCTCTGTGGCCGCAGGGCTGGTGCTCACCGAAGGACTCTGTGGCTGCTGGTCCGAGCAGGAGATATTGTTAGATGACAGATGCTGCTGTCAGCAAGAATCCAGAAAGAAAGGAAGGAAGAAAGAGAGAACCTCCACTGAGAAAGCTGGGGGGAAGCCGCCTCCTCCGCCATGTCCCAACCAAACTGGGTTCTCCTGCAGCACCAGACTGGGGAAGGGAGGGCCTGGGGACAGAGAGATGGGGTGAAAGCCAGGAGCTGTAATTAGCCCAGAGCCTCTGCATCCACCAACTGCTGTCAGTGCACCATTTAAAACAGGAAAACAAGGGGGGAAAAGGGGAAGAAAAGAGAAAGATCCCAAGAGAGGCTTTTCTTCTCTTTTTTTGCTGTTCCTGCAGAGAGCAGGAGCAGCTGGAGGGCACCAGCTAATCCTGCCTTGCAGGTCTGGGCCGGAGGCTTAGGGCAGGAATCTCTGGTATTTGGGACTATGGGGACAACAGCGCTGGAAGCTGCAAAGTGGCTCCCGCTGGGAGGGGTTGTGCATCGCTTCCTCCCCTCCTGCGTGCTGGTCTGACCGTCACCCTTCTGTTGTGCCTGCGGCGAGTTGCACAAGGATGGAGGGAAATGCATCATCACCTTCTGCTGATGCTCAGGTCCCTCCAAATCCCAGCCCTGGTCCTGCACCCCGACGGGGTGAATCCCTCCATGGTGGTTTTGCAAGGGGGAGGTCACACATGGGCTGGGTGCACCATCAAGTGGCATCTCCCGAGGC
>NW_009927436.1:0-451 GCF_000696875.1 Nestor notabilis | reverse complement strand
CTGCCCCAGTCCGAACCGCAGCAGGTAGGGATGCTCCTGGGCTGTGCTCTCCAGCAATGCCCACAGCAAGGATGTGGCCCCAGGGGGCTTCCAGAGCCCTGGAATGGCTGCCCAGGGTTATAAAACCGGCTGAGATGGCATCACAGGGCAGCTCCGCAGCTGGGAAAGCCGGATGGGCTGGAAAAATCCAGCCCCACAGGTCCGGAGTTGTGGGAAAGAGCTGGGGCTGTGGGGCCGGTTGACTCAGCCCCGGCTGCTCTGGGACGGGATCTGCAACCGCATGGCTTGATCCCTGTTTTCCAGAGGGGAATCTGGCTCCAGTTTTCCTGCCAGCAGGGAGGGTCACCCCTCTCCCATTTTTGAGTCCCCACAAGCATCATCCCAGGCTTTGGGAGCCGCTGTGGGGATGCAGATGCGATCCCCGCACCCAGCGGTGCCCGGTGCCCCCTAG
>NW_009927435.1:23791-28429 GCF_000696875.1 Nestor notabilis | reverse complement strand
CCAACTGTCTCCCTTGCGGGTGGCTCGGGGCCCACCCTCCCGGGCGCGGGCTGGAGTGGGGCAACGGGTGAACAAGCGGGAATATTCCGAGCCCTGGCTTGGGTGTGCTGGCCTGAAGTACTCCACTTTCGCTGTGTTCGTTATCTTGCCCCTTCATGGCAGAAGGGAATGCTCCTGTACGGAGTATCTTGTGCTGCAACGCTTGGTGTGGGGAGTGCTAGAGGAAGGTTTCTGGGTTCTCCTTTTAGCTGATTCTGTATTCTCATTATTTTTTAATATAGTCAGTAGATCAACTGTGATAGAAGGGGGAAAGAACTGTACATGGCTTACTTTCTTCTCGAACCACTAGTGTCTAAGTGCTTTTCCAGTAGGCAAAACCAGGTACCAGCTTGTTCTCATTTTCCCTTTTAGCCCAAAGAAGAAACATTGTGTAGTTGTTTGTGAAGTAACTTCTAACATACCTGCGTTCATCAAGGTATTTCACATAATCAGAAATGAGCAAGAGGAAAAGCAGATTTCCTAGTGTCAGGTTGTTTGTATACAGTTGTTTTTCATCAACAACTCGGACAGTTCCACTGTTTTGCAGGCTGGGAATTCAGCTTCCCTGTCTCTTGCACGCTCTATGTGATTTTCAGTTGATCTCATAAGTTTCCACAACAAACAATATTTCCATTAAGTTATTGCAAATAAAATATGGTAAATAGCCTTTGAAAATTGATTTCACGATGTTAGGATGCTATTTTGCTGACTCAATGATAACACAAATACAAGAACCAGGTAAATGAGTTTTCCCAGTACTTCAAAGTATATATTTTACAATTACATGCAACATCTCCTTGCTTCTTTTTGCTTTGGTCTCATTTCTTGGTTCCTATCTCTTGATATTTCTTGTTTGTTTTGTTTTTGTTTTTGTTTTAGGTTAAATTAAGTATTTGTGCAGCACATCTTCTTGCAGAAGGACCACCACACTGTCTTACAATTAGGAGAATATGAGAATAAGTAGGGAGTGTTGTTCTCCCTGAACTAAAAACCAAAATACTCTGTGCCTTGCTGAGGACAGCTGCAGGAATCGGACACTTGAATCAATGTTATCGGATGAGTTAGAATCCAAACCTGAGGTGAGCAATGATGAACTGGGTTTAGTGCCCAGCAACATTTATGGGCAACACTAAGTTCTATGAGTATACTCAGTTTGCTGCTTACATATTAATTCTCAAAGTGTTTTCAGTGGCATCTCTAATGCTCCCATGTTTTGATTTGAATAGTAAAAGAGATCAAAGAATATTGCAGATTTCCCATCCCCCTTAAACTGTCAGCCAATATTCTTGCCTGTTCTCAGGTTACATTATTTTTTTTTCCCACTATTATAATGTTCATTCTGTTACAAGAATAAAATAAATTACTATATTGACTACTTGTTTCCCTCAAACCAGATTGACTTTACTTGGTTTTGGGGAGCCTGGATTATTCTATAAGCATCAGCCAGTTCTGTTTTTAAAAGTACTCGTGCTTCCATTAAGCAGTTGGCAGAAGTGACAGGCGGCAGAACCTGGGGGGATCCTGGGTTGCTCAGTGTGAGGCTGCTGGACCATTCCAGGTTCAGCCTGTAGCACAGCTGAGCACGGCTTGCAGTGATGTCTTTGTGTGCATGCAAGTGCGTGCACAGCTGGCCACAAACCAGTTAACACATACACACTTAAAGTTCCTTTAAGAGGTAAATACAAACAGCATGAACAACACTGAAGTTTGTTAATGTACTGTATTTATACCTGCATCACTCCACTCTCATCCATACTCACATTCACAGATGTTTCTGATCTCTGCCAGGCCCGAAGTCTTTCTGGTACCTGATCCCAGACCCAGGGCTTTTTAGTCAGTTTCTAGCTGGAATCAGATTTTTCCAGGCTGTAGTTGCCTCCTGACACATCAGTCAACTAGAAGCCCACTAGCAGTGCACTCACTTGTGGGTAGAATATTTAGGAATATGCTTAGTAAATAGGTAGAAGGGACTGCAGTGACCAGACACAGCACTATACTGACCAGCAGCCAGCAAACATACTATTGGAATCTCCTCTCTCCCCCCTATCCATGGTTCTTTCTCCACATACCCACCTTGATTCATCCTTTGGTCCTCCCTTTAAACGTTGCATAATAAGTTACATATATCCTGCAGTCCCTGTTACACCAGGTAACTTTGGTCTTTCCATTTAGATAACCCAAGATAGTTTTGTTTTCTTACCAAAGTTCTAGGTGAACCGCTTCAAGATTTCACTTCAGTGGTGGCCTGTTGATGAGTGTCTGAGGAGTTTTGGTCTTTGTTACTCTTACCTGTGATTTGCTAGGTACAACAGTCTACAGTTTGTTACATTGAACACAATTGTATCAGTGTGTTCAGTTTATTACCTCTCTTGTTCCTTTCATTTGTCTTTTAGGCTGAATAGCCATTAGCCAGCAATCTGTATTTCCCCACTTCAGACTGCAGAGGACTGTATCACTTTGCATCCTTGCTTGTGTCAGCTTTACCTCTTCAGAAGTCTAAGAACTTAGCGCTGCAGTGAAGTACCTTTCGGGGAAGTTTGCAAGTTTAAATTGAATTATTTTTATCAAGTCTTCTGTTTCTGTCCCTTTAAGTCTGTATGCAATACAGCAGGTATCTTAAACTGGTACTCTAAAGTGAATGAAGATCACATACTCATCACAGCCCAGGCGATGTGTTACTTGCTTCTTAACAGAGCAGCCAAAGCCCAACTACACTATTCGGGAAAACATAAAGCTGCGAGTTGATAGTTGCACTGAGTAGCCTCAGCATGGGCTACAAGGAGTTCCTTTCTCTTGCTTTGTGGTTGATGCCTCATAAATCCTGTCAAATTTTCTCCCAGTTCTGAATGATAAGGTGGGGCACTTTGCTCCTGCAGTCTGTGAGTGAGTGGGTGGATTCCCATAGGTTAGTTCTGACAGCCAAGGACCAGGGTGGTTGGAATGCTTGTTCCTCGAATAGGAACTGTAAATGGGCCTTGTCTTTTCTGGACTTGAGTGAGGTATTTGTTAATTAGATATGTTTACATAATAGTCCTATTTCCTCACAGCAGAGTTGGATTGTCTTCCCAGCAAGCCCAGAACAGAATAGGCCACTCTCCACTAGGAAAAGGCCTGATGCATGAAAGCTACAGTGGTTTCAGAGGGCATACTTTCCACAGATGCTGTCTTCTAAGCCATGCTCCTCAATCTTGATCAAGGCTATTTTGTACTATAAATTAGGATTCATTTGCATTGTGGATTACCAAATTATACACACCCTCTTTCTGGTTCTGATTGTGAAAGTTAACTGTTAAGTTTGCACTATTTTCTACTCCTTTGATGTGAAACTGGTAGATAACCCTTGTTACACCTTTCCAAAGTAGCAGTTCAGCATCTCTAAAAGTCAATCATTATTTTATATCCTCTGTTGAGCCATGGCACTGAAATTCCTATAGCCACTTGTATCCCCTACCATGTGAGAAAGGTATTATTAAGAGCTAACTGTATTTGTGTAACATCTAGATTAATGTTAATCAAAGCACTATGGCTGGATTGCATAAGCTTCTTTGCTACTGGTTTTATCCCTAAAGAAGCCACCAACATGCCAGTAAATGTTTAATACTTAAGAAGAGGTGAATCCTCCTTTCATAGGAAGTTATGAAGTTGTTTGGAAACAGTTTGTACGGACAGATGGATCTGCTTTTCCTTCTGGACTCCCTGCCCCCAAAGCTCTGTTACCAGCATTCCTCAGGGAACTGATAAGATCTGCATTTTGCATGCTTTAAGTCTTCAGGGTGATTTGTTACAAATGCAAATATTTCCAGCCACCTCCACCACACTGGGCCACTCTGGGATGCTTTCTGCTGTTGGGGGTAGCTTTAGCACAACCTAGTGAACTACAGCTCTGATCTATAAGTTGAAAAGGGGTGAAGGGAGATATTTTAGCCTCTCCTTTGTCTCCTCATTAGCGCCTCACAAGGAGGCTCTTGTGAACTAATTCCCCTGAGTTTGTATGGAGGAGAGCCCCCTGCCCTCCACAGCCTTCAGCTCCTCCTTTCCCCTGAACCTCACCCTTCTCTGCTAAATGTTCTTTTGACCTCTATTTTGTAGTGGTTTACCGGTTAAATTTGGAACAGAAACAATATCGATTAAAAACATGGTCCCTGCTGCTCTGGGAGTCTAGTCCAGCTCTCTCCCCAGCTGTCCAGCAGGAGGATAGATGTGAAAGTTAGTGCTTCCTCCCATGTCTCTCCCAGCCACCCCAACACCTCAAACAAAGCAGCTGCCTGGCACTTCCTGGCTTTTGAATCATATGATGAAGGGGTTGTTACAGGACACAAATTTCAATCTGATCCGACCCAGATGGCCGTATTTCATTTGGTTCTGTAGTCCCTCCTTTAAAAAAAAGGCTCTCTAGGAGGGGTTCTCAGTTCTTTAAACTGATTTTTTTCCATTATTCCCCTCCCCGAGGGGTCAGGGACATTATCCAGGCTTCTTGGTAACACAAGCATTTTGCACTGCATCCAGTGATAGACCGTGGGATCATCCTGTCCAACTATCACTTGTTGACAAGCAGGGATGACAAGTATTTGGTTAGTGACAAGAGCTAAAAAATATTTT
>NW_009927435.1:3887-23726 GCF_000696875.1 Nestor notabilis | reverse complement strand
CAGCAGGAACAGTAAAAGCAGAGCCAAAAAAACACAGTTTCTTCGTAGCAAGATGCAGCTGAACTTGTCCATTTTGTCCGTCCAAGGCTTATAGATTCTGTGTATGACTCACATCTGGCCCATTAAGTTTGAATATCTAAGTTGAGGATGTCCTTTTGCAATCGATACCAAAATTTGTTTTCAATTCCAAGGGATATCTTGGCTATTGAGTAAAGCCACCTCACACCTCTTTGTTCCGTGTTCTGTTAAGACTCTGTACATTTAGTTTCCCTAACTATTCCTATTCAGGTGCCCCAAGATATTCTGTCTGCTTGGTTACAAATTCCAGGACTTCCAACATATTTACAGAAGGATCAGTCCCCTCCTTACATGGGTATTCCGTAGTCACCATCCCAGGAGTACTTACAGCCCATCTGGATCCTGTTTGTAGTGTCAGGTATTATGTGGTTATGAGATCTGACAAACTGTAGCATCCAGAAGATTCCTCCCCTCCTGGTCCTTCAGAGAAGAGACCACTGGACTATTCCCAGGTTCACACAGAAGTGAGGCTGAACCTGAACTGAAGTACATGCCCATGCACACGTAGACAGTACAGACATGTATGGCTGTAAACACTAACACATGGCAGGACAGTACTTTTACAGGCACCCACAAACACAAGTGGTAATCACATGGAGAAGTAAGACCACAAGTGGCCTAATTCTGTTCCTACTCACCAGGTAACCAGGCTTGAAGTTTGCTAGCCTATCTCACACATGCCATCACTCAGCTGACATGCAAACTCACACATCTGTTCTGTCTCTGCCAAACCTTGAGCCCTTCCAGTATCCATCTCTAGGCCCTGGGTTTTTTAGTCCAGCCTCTGGCCAGAATCTTGGTTTTCCAGATTATGGTTTCCTCTTATTCACAGGCTAGTCCAACGTCAAGTCAATGAGATGAACATACTTGAAACTATTTACGATCAAACAGGATTTGAGAAGACGACAGGATAGACCACAGTGGTGAGGCAGAGGAGTGACATACTGACATACAGCCTGCTAATGCAGTCAATCCATATTATCCCCCACCCCTTCCTGTTCCCCATGGTTGTTCCTTTCCTATCCACCCTGATCCCTCCCTTTCAGAGCCTTTGATCCTTTTTCTAAACATCCCTAAGTTTTTCCATATTCCCACAGCCTCCTCTTAAGACATCTGAATAAGTTTTACCTAGTCCCAGAATTTCTCCCATATCCCGTAAGTTTACTCTTGCCTAGGAGATTGTGTATCATGGTAACCCGTGATAGTAATGTTTCCATTTCTTACAAAGTTTCTGGTTGAATTTCTTCAAGGCCACACTCAAGCAATTCCTGTAATTGCCCTCAGTGTCCCAGGAGTTCCGGTCTTTGTTACTCTCCCTTATCTACAGTTTGTTAGTTTATGTATCTGCACATTTAATTTATCACCTCTCCTGTTCCTAGTCTGTCTTATGTTGAATAACCAACTACCAGATACTCTTAATAGTTTCCTATTTGCTTTCAGCTGCAAAATCGAATTGAAAGAAACTTAAGAAAGCATGACATAGTGTTTGTAATGATCCCCCCCCCCCATATTCCAGTTGCTGTAATTGTCACAAAGGTGTTAAATAATTTTGAACAGGAAGGAAGGTTTATGCAAGTACATAGATGTCATGAATTATTTGATGTAGAGTTGGTGATTGGTTTGCTTTAGTTTATGGGAACGGTGGGGGGTTTTGTTCCAACTTTTAATAGTGAATATGATTCTTGTCCTTTTGTTTACTTCTGCATCTTTTGCCTCCTTTTTATTTTTTATACTAGTTTCTTACTACTTTAGAAAGAAAATTCAAAGGATCTCCTTTCTTCTGAGCATGTTTGTGGCTGCTGCATTTTGCTTTTACCTAGTGACTTGCTGTCGCTGTCTGGAAGTGGAGGAAAGGCTTTCTGTATAAAACCAGAAGAGTCCATAAAACAAGTGTTTCATGGTGGAGTAGGCAGCAGTAGGGATCATGAACAGCTTTTAAATGAAAGACAACATGGTAACTTAGAAACATCTTGCTGCTCACATTTTTTAGTCCCAACTTCTTTCTTCTGGTTGGCTCACTCCGTTATTCCTTATAGCTGAACCCAGGACACTTACTCTGTTCTCTTTTTACACCTCTTTCTCCTATTTTTTAATCTTAAATTAGACTGCATGGCTCTGGGAGAGGAACTTATTGCCTATGGATTTTTTTTCCAACATAAAAATGGTTCCCTCTTCTGACTGGGGTCTTCGGATAAACTTGTAGTATACGTAAGAGGAAAAAATGCTAACCTTCCAAACTGCAAGTCTGGCTTGTGGCCTAGTTCAAGTGGCATATTGCCATCTGAATGACTTAAAGACATAATTTTTACCTTCATAATCATCAGACAGGCTGCTTCTAAAAGAGGGTGAGCTGGGAGCCAAGAGTGATCTGAGCCAAGATGGTGTCCTCACTGAGCAGGGCACGCAGAGACCAGTGCTGGAGACAGGATCCATCCACTGTCCTGGATGAGGCAGAGTAATGAACCAGATCCAGAGTCTACCCAGAGAGCCCAATCAGAAGTAACCAGAGATGGGGCTGGAAACACTGATGCAATAGAAGTCTCAGGTCCATCCAGGAGACAAAACTTGAGATAGATAAACCTACAGCTCAGGAAGGGACTATAGAGAGCATAATTTGAGTTTAAATTGAGCCCCTAGGCAGGTGAGACCACTATGGGCAATTAAGGCTTCAGGGCTCTGACAGCAGTTAACTCTTTGAGATAAAACTGTGAGGAAGCATCAGTATTTCCAGTGTTTTCATGTGGGGAAATAAGTGTAGAGAGATTAGAGGCCAAACTGTTAAGTTTTCCTTGCATTTTCTTTGATTTAATGAACTTTGTCCTGATGTGGGAGCAACTCAAAAGGCTAGTACCTGCTAAAGAAATAATTTGGAACTGAGTTAAATTAATTAAATTAATTAAATGCTAAGACAATCACAACATAAAAAAATAAGAATAAAAATGACTATTGGGTTTTAATCACAAATATACCATGGGCATATCATGCTTTTTTACTCTGTTTCTTTTGACACCATTGAACTGTCTCAATGCACAGACAACTGTCTGAGCTTTGTATGAATGCATGCTAAAATGGTCACAATGAAGGTAGTAGCTTTTGAATAATTATATTGCACAGTTTCCTTCTAAATGCCAAAGATAAAGGAAGTCTGTTGCATTCAGTTGTGTGCGAGAGAGCAGCAGAGTGCAGCATCTTTATGTCAAGGAGTTTCCTGGAGATAAGGAATAGTGACGTGAGTGTTAAGTTTTTTGGTGTGTTGTTATTTTCCGTATTTCTTTCATCTGTGGGTTGGGGTTTTTTTTTCAAAATATTTTGAGAATGTGAGCATAGGAGTAAGTCTGTCTGGCAGAGCTTAAAGCCAAATAAATAGATTCTATATATGGGTTTTGAGGGGTGCTTTCTCTGAAATGTGGAGTATGTATCTGGGTCTGTAACAACTGACCCCTTTCAATCTCTCTGGTCTCTGGATGGTTAATTCCATTTGAAGGCCACTTTTCTTAATAAACCTTGTGCAGTATATAAAGAATGAGTTCAGTCCATTGCAAAACTTGGGCTGTGTTATCTCGTAATGCCATGCAGCACTTCCTTTATTAAATCAGAGTATTTTAGTAGGGACTGCTGTGGCACTGGAAGTGGAAACCAGAGGCTCTTTTCTGTGTCTGTGCAATGAAGGTAAAGAGTCCAGCATTATATCCATTAGTCTGACAAAAGCCCGAGATGTTGTCAAGGGGACAAAATGAATAAACAAGGCACATGCTTTGCTGCTCTGAACTTGGTTAAATATGAGAAGCCTTTCAGGGGTGAGGAAAGGCATTTCCCTGACTTAGAGTTCCTTTTCAAATGTCAGGTTCCTTTTTTTTAGATCTCCAGATTTTAAGGAGATAGCCAGAAATAATTTTTGCCTTGCCAGAGCTGACTGATGTTAAATGTAGTGAATCTGCTGGACTGAATGACCTGGGCATCTTTCACCCTCTTGGGCCAATCAAGATGAGAGCTGCTACGTATTTCTGATCTTAGATCCAGCCACTAGTGAGGTTTAGTACAATTTTCAAATACATGCACTGTACAGGTGTGACAGGCACTAAACAGGTTAACACAGGTAGGACACTCAGAGCCTTACCCACATAAACACAGGCAGCGCAAAGTGCCTGATTCTGTTCCCAAGGGTTGCTGCCTAGAGAAAACCTTACTGGGTTTCTCCAGGATATGTCCCCACACTTCTCATTCTGCTTGCCAACTAGTCTGGCTTGGAGTTCATTAGCATATGACACACACAAGAAGTAGTTAGGAATGGAGTTTAATAAGAAGGCAGGATGGACTGCGATGGTTTAGGCTGTGCCAGATGACTGAATTGACCAACTTCCTGCTTATATGTAATGGGCCACTTTTATCCTCCCCTCTCCATTTTCCTGTGTATGTTCTGCCCTGATCCACCGTGATCCCTTCCTTTTCCTGCTGTTGGTGTCTCCTTAAACAGTGCCTATTAAGTCCTGTACAGTCCGCCAAATCTCTTGTTCAGTCCCAAAGTTCTCCCTAGGGAATGCATCCCACTATAAGTCCCATAACTCTTCATGCAGTAGTGTCCCTTATTTTGCATAGTGTTCTGGAGACAGTTTCTTCTGTTGAATCTGCTTAGTGGGTGGGTTTCACACTAAGTACAATGGCTTTAATTGTCTATCTTTGATGGTTTTAGGAGTAATTGATTTGGATGGATAAGGTTGTGTGTGTTCTCCCCCTTGTCATCCCAGCCTTGTTCCTCTGATCATTATCTGCCTATTTTGAATACCACTCTTCGCAACTAGTCTTTTGCTTGGGTTTTTTTGTTTGTTTAAAAAATGTCAACTTTCTTTCAGCTGAGTATTTAAAGACAATGATTAAAAAATGCACCCATACCAAAGGCTGAGGATAAAAACCATTTACTTGGAAGGCTAGAGCATAGTAAAGTATCAAGTGGTATAAGATAAGGTACAAATGAATATGTGCTTTAAAACATGGCATATATTGGTAACATTTGTCTTGGTAAAAGATTAGTTAAAAAGGAATATAACCTAAATAGCCTTCAGAATAGTCTGCAATGATCCAGAGCTGTTCATTGTATGTTAAAGAACTGAGAATTTTATGGGTGCTTCAGAGATGACAAATACAAACAATTCCTTCTTTGTCATTAATGTAAATTGAAAAGCTTCCATTTACTTTGATGTGTATTCATGGGATTATATTCAGTGTCTCCTACAAGACAGTAGGGGGTAATGGAGACTGGGTTTAATACCTTTTTAAATGATTTGTGCTGCTCTTGAGCTAACCTTCAGTATGGCGGTTTTTTTCAGCTTCTGGTTCAGTTTGTTCAGAATACTTCTATTCCACTGGGGCAAGGGCTGGTGGAATCGGAACCAAAAGACATCACCTGTCTTTCTCTCCTTCCTGTTACTGAGACCTCAGAATGCAACAGACTCATGTTGCCAGGTAAAATCCATGTGGCAGATCTTTGTGAGCATGCCCTTCATACAGCTGTCTTTACTGTGCCTCTGTGGCCCACTGCTTCTTGCTGATAAGGCATCCAGGGGTGGAGGAACAAGTTCAGAATGGTGACTGAATATTTGAAACTTCCGTCATTTAGCAGCAAAGTCTGACTAGTTATAAAATTCCTTCCTCTTCCAATGTCTCTCAAATTCTGTGTTGTTTTTTTCTTTTTTCTATTTCTTTTTCTTCTTTTTTGGGGTGGGGACGCGGATCTAGTAAAACAACTTCATAGGTATCTTCTAGTTATAGTGTATTTATACTTTCATTTACTCTGGTTTCACTTTTTTCACTAGATGATGAAAGAGATCTCACTTCTCCAAGTCACACTAATTCTTCCAAAGATGTTTCTTCCTCTGCTGTCTTGAGAAGTCTACAGGTAAATGTGGGCCCCGATGGAGAGGAAACAAGGGCACAGAATGTACAGAAACCATCTGAACTTCTGTCAACTCCAGAGACTTCCACTTTATTGCAAGACCTCCAGCCTAGTGACAGCACTTCATTTATTCTTCTCAACCTAACAAGAGCAGGTAATTCTCATTCTGTTTGTCATCTGGCTGGATATGTCTCAGACAGCAGAATGCAGGAGATACAAGTACAACTCTGTCCCTGCTGCTTATGAAGGGGAAAGATCACGAAATTTGCTGGGCATTATTGGATATTTCAGGAGCATTTAATCATCAACAGCTTTCTACAATATAGAGGTCAGTGAAGACTTTTTCAGTGCA
This sequence comes from Nestor notabilis, assembly GCF_000696875.1. Taxonomy (NCBI): domain Eukaryota; kingdom Metazoa; phylum Chordata; class Aves; order Psittaciformes; family Psittacidae; genus Nestor; species Nestor notabilis. The sequence goes on along the minus strand of NW_009927435.1, from coordinate 17,406 downwards.
GCTATTGCAACTATGCCATGAACACTAACATCTGAGAAGCAAAAGAAATTTCCCTCTGTTACATCATCTTTCAGTTTCATGAAGTTGTCTTCTTTTCTAGGGCTGGGGTCTCCAGCAGAGCACTTGGTGTTTGTCCAAGATGAAGCAGAAGATTCTGGGAATGACTTTCTTTCTCATGATAGTACAGACAGCAGTACCCCATGGTTCCTACGAGTGCAAGAATTGGCCCACGACAGTTTAATTGCTGCCACTCGGGCACAGCTCGCTAAGAATGCCAAAGCAAGCAATAATGGTAGGAAATCCCTGATTCTGTCTCACAAGTTGAATGTTCCATACAAGACCCCTAGTTTCAGCTTATTTCTTCCTCTCTTTCAGTCTATCTTGCTTTTAATCTGTTCTGACATCCTCAGATCATCAGTGACAGAATTGTATAGAACAACCATGTATTTTTTTTGCAATATAAATAGGCTACTCGGTTTTCTCAGGGAATGAACTCCAGTGTAGCCAGCAGTTCCATTGTAGTCCACCTGTTGTCCAGAGCATCTAGAAAGTATCTTTCTGACTGCAGCTGCTTGTATTTCAACCTCCATTTTTATTTTCAAGTGTCTATTTTTAATGCATACTGCAATTCATACTTGCTTCTTAGCTCCGCTGGGTTTGGAGATCAGTTTTCTGGAGAACTGGGTTTAGTCACATGCTATGTGACTTAATTCTTTTAATAAATAATTGCAAACAAATGCACCATCTTTTTTTTTTTTTAGCTAAGGTGTTTTTAAAAAGGGTTATTCTGGCTGCTACTTAAGATTGGTTGGTTGATATTGATACCGAGACCATTTTTATGATTTTTGATGCATTGGCTCTCTATTCTTCTTGAGGTAAGCCTCACCTGGTAGCAGCTGATCTGATACAGGTAGCTTGTTGGGAGCAGCTTCTGGACCTAATAAGGTTTGCAAACCTGTGTCTGATCCCTGCTGTGGGCTAGGCAGCATTATGTAGGACATGGTAAACAATTAATAGTGAAGCGCACACCTACTTTACATTCCTGTATCGTATATGATGCTGGTTTTATCTATTAAAATTGCAACAGTGTAGTAATCTGTCTCTTTTTTAGATTTTGGTGGGCTTTTTCTTCCAGGTGAAAATATTCATCTTTGCTCAGGAGATGGGCAGCCGAAAGACTCCAGCCCCATTCCTCATTTATCTCGCGTGGAAAGGAAGCTGAAGTGCACAGTTGAGGGCTGCGATCGGACATTTGTGTGGCCAGCTCACTTCAAGTATCACCTGAAAACACACCGGTGAGCAGAGTAAAGCTATATGTTGTCATGACGTTGAAAAACTGTGCTCTGTGTTTGGGGTAGCCTTAGTTTTTGACATTGACAAGCTCTGAAAACCTGGTATTACTCTTAGAAATACTAGGTTTGTTGCTTGCTTTAGGTCATTTATGTTAAACCACTAATTAGATTTAGATTTTTGCAGGTGTTTGTTAGTGTTTGGTGTAGGATGTTTGTATTTTAACAGGTGCTCAATAAAGAGCATCACTGTCACTTCTGTGGTATAGTGAATGTTAGAACTTGCGGGATGCTGTCATATTTTTATATATCCTTGAGCAAAGTTGCTTGCTCTAACATGACCCTAATCTTTTTTAGCTAAGAAATTGGCAGTCTCTAAGTTATATTGCAGACAAGAAGCTTAAAAAGTGGGAAGGACTCCAGTAGACATGAGTTCATCAGCTTGCCCTAAGACAGGGCCAGCAGTAATTGCATATGTTACTTGTACGCACACAGTCATTTTTGATCCTCCAGTGACTGAAATTCCACAATGTTCCTATATAATCTGTTGCACCACTTTACTAAGTCATTCTGGGTTGGGAATAGGCAAGGTAATGCAATGAAAAGGTACCTGAACAAATTCTACCAGAATCTACCAGTCTGCTACCCAGACTGTAGTTCCTTAGGACTAATTTAGGTCACACAGTTTGGTTGAGTCTTTCTGGTTTATAAGATAATTAATTTTAGTTTAAATGTTTCTTCTTTTTATTTAATTAAAAAAAGACGTCAAGTGTTCATGAAAAATACATAGCAGTAGCTGGTAATGAAACAGCCATTTTGTTGCTTTCCAGGAATGACCGGTCCTTCACCTGCCCAGCAGAAGGCTGTGGAAAAAGCTTCTATGTCTTGCAGAGGCTGAAGGTGCACATGAGGACTCACAATGGTGAAAAACCCTTTGTGTGCACAGAGCTGGGCTGTGGGAAACAGTTCACGACAGCTGGAAATCTGAAGAACCACCTACGAATTCACACTGGTGTGTTTTAGACCTCACCTGTTTGTGGTCTGCAGAGGTGGGGTCTTTACTGAGGAATAAACCACTTCCTCCTCCATGCTTATTGTCTTTTGAGAATATTATGTTGTTTATCTCTGCCTTTATTAGTGTCCCTTTTCTATCAATTCATATCAGTCTGTCAAATGAATCATCTGCTTACCCCCCTTACTGTCCTATATAATTTCACTCAGGTTTCATCCTTCAAATAGTATATGATGATGCTGTACTCTGCTCAGACCATTCTCTGAAGAGTCCTTTGCCCCTCAAGTTGTTTGATCAAGGGAGGCGTGTGTATTGTTCTGGGGAGAAGCTGGGCTGTTCCCAAGGGAATAGTTCATAAGCACAACGGCTGTAATTGTTTTTTATAAAGAAGCTATTTTAAATTCCTCAAAGACACAGTAGCTTAGATACTCTCCACTGTTGAGTCCTGGTGGACACAGTCATAGCTGTACTGGTATCTGTTTGAATCTGACTAGCTTATGTTACCTGTGCTGCTTGTAGAATGACCACATTTGGGAGATTTAGGGAAATGAGCAATACAGTGGAATGAGTAGCAAAAATATAGTAGCTAAGTGTAGTAGAAAAAGGCAATACCTAGACAACAACATTTTGGCATTCAGGCCACTCTGTGCTAGTGCTAATACGAGATGTTACCACATGCTGGAGCCTGTGTACTCACGCTCAGCTTTTTGTATTAAATAAAACAAACTCCTCTATTTCATAGTGCTGTCTTTTATACATGGTTTGCCTATGCTGTCTCCTCTGGAGAATTTGATCCTGCCTTGTCAATATTTTTAGAAGTCGGTGTACCAGCCAAAGTCTCACAACTGCATAAAGTGCTTTAGGTGTTTTTATCCTACAAAGTTTTTTGAGAGAGGCACAAAAGTTACTGCTGAAATGATCACCAGTTTAATAGTTAGCAAAGTTTATAGTGAATATTCTGGTGGTTCTGTTTGGTTGGGGTTTCTTAAGCCTTTGGGTTATCATACCACTTAAATGGCCCACTTCAAGCCTCTCAGAATGTTGTTAGAGATTCCCTGATGGCCTAGGAAGGTAGCATTGCATTACAGTTGGTTAACATTTCAAAATAACCTCGACAACTGTAAGAGCACAAGGCCTGTCTGGTAAAATGAAATTGCAGCTCATGTGGGCCGCCAGCAGCTGTTTGTGCCTTCTGCCTTACTTCAACACTGCCGTATGGTGTGTAGTTTGTAGATTCACAGGGAAAAAGGTTGTGATTTTAAAGAATTTGCAGTCTAGCTTGAACACATGGTTTGGGGGCAGATGTTGGGATGTAGTTAAAAATTACATATGCCAATAATAAAATTTTGAATGTGTAGTAACAGCAGCCATAGTTTTTGCAGTTTTCTTTTGCACTTTAAGCTCCCAGCCAAGGTGCAGATAAAATGAATAGGCCCAACTGACACATGCAAATCCTCCGTGATAGAGTGAGTATTCTGCACCCAACAGAGTAGTAACTTCTAGAGAAGTCAGTAATAACTTTCTAAACTGCAAATTGGTCATGTGCAGTTAAGAGTTTGATCAGACCAAAGGTGTTATAAAACTGCAAGTGTAAATAGATCTGGGGATTCTTACAGATGGAACTGTGTGGTGCTCTTTTTGTCACTGGTAGTTTTTCTTCTTTCTTTCCAAGTTTTAAATATTTTTAGCAAGCCAGAAAGTACAACCAGTGTTTGAGAATCTGCTACATATTTCAGCCTTGTAACACCAATCAGAACATGTTGGCGTTGATCCTTTTTGCCCAGAGCTGTTGAGTGTTACAGTAGATTAAAAGCTGAGAAATAAACTCTAGGGAGAGAACTTGTAAAGGCAAAATCACAATAGAAACATCTTTAAAAACAAGTTTGCTCTGAAAGAACTATGTATGTTATACAATAAAATAGCTAAAATGGCTTGCTTAATCTCCTGTGGACTTGCTGTTACTGTGATACAGTAGTCTAGTTAGACTTGAAATCATAGTGTTAAACATGGTATATCAAGTTCTTTAGTGGGATGTTGCAGGCAAAAGTTACCTTTAGTTTTATTAAGGCTTTATTAAAAGGGTGTTTAGAACAGATTAATTATATTTTATTGCATTAATGTAGTCATCTTCCAGTTTATCATCATTTAGACAAATAAATACAAAAGTAGCTGCAGGGATATATAGAAGTAACAAATTTCAACCTATGAGAACAAATTGTGCCTTGAATTACTGTTCTTCCACACATAAATATAAATGACTGACACATCTCTCACAGGATTTTGGCAAGTTCAGCCTGATCTCAAGTAAAATATAGACTCTGATATGAAGAGAAATACAGTTAATGGGATTTTTGGCATGGAGAGGCAGAAAGGGAACAGGATCCTGGGAGAGAGTGAAGCAGGGAACTGGTTGTTAAGAGGTTCATATAGAAGAGAGATAATACTCCAGGTACTTTTATATTAATCATTTGGTATTTATTTACTTGGAAGATCTATTTAGGAGCAGTGGACCCTTGCTTCACTTTCAGTGAATGATGATCTAAGAATATTTCCAAAAGAATGTCAGTGTTTCCTCTTGAAAGCTGACAAAGAGAATGCTTTAAAAGCTTTAGGAAGGATATGTGTAATTTCCACTGAACTTTGTTGTATGTAAGGCCAAAAGGGGGAAAGGGGTAGAGATCTCCAGGCTGTTCTCAGTTGTGATCCCAAAATCTAAGAATATACTTTTCCCTTGTAGGGGAAAAACCCTTTCTGTGTGAGGCACAGGGATGTGGTCGCTCCTTTGCAGAATACTCCAGCCTTCGGAAACATTTGGTTGTCCACTCAGGTAAGAGTCTTCATCTGACATTCTGTGACCTATCTGAGGAAAGCTCTTTATTTTACAACTTTGATTTGATTTCCTTAAGAAAAATCCCCTCATTTCTGCTGTACTTGTGGTCATAGTGTTTCATGACTTCCTTTGTGGTGGCTGTAGCCTGTACATTTTAATCTTGCCCGTTCTTTTGGTTTCTAAATTTTATGTTTCTAAATTCAAATTACTTTTTTTTGTTTGTTTCTAAAATGTCATGAAGTTGGGTATCTGTTTCATAGATGTCATTTTCTTTAAAAGAGAGAATCTAGCACCTCTGTATATTAATCAAAGCCATTCAAAGCTCAATCTCTCATGAGTGGGTTTCTGCCACAAGTAGAGTTTTCCATTGTTTTTTAATACTAGATACTTGTAATTGGACGAAGCATTAGATGGAAATGTATCTCACAAGTGTTTCAAAGCTTCTGCCTTCTGTTTTGATTGATCTATCTTAAATATCATCAGCACATGATGAATAAAGCATGTTTGGGGAAGGGGAGGTTTTTAGTGGTGTGGTAACTTTTGGGACCACCCGAGTTCTCCACGCCTTTTCTTTCCTGTCTCCTTGGCTTCCATGCTGTTGAGCTCACACATGGACATTATACTTGTATTGTGAAAATGAGAGACTGCTCTGTAAAATGGAAATCCTTTCACAGTGACAAGTCATCATCCAGTCTCTGCTTGGTAATGTGAACCAGATGCTGCAATTTGTTGTGTGATGGCAGGATAGAGATTCCTTGCCTCTGCTTCCTTGCTTTTGGCCATTTTATTCTAGGTATGGGACATCAAATATTTCCATGTCACTGAATAAGAGATTCCAAGTAACTTCTTCCCTCTCATAAATCCGATTTGAAGACTTTCTTCAGACTTGGTTTTTCTAACCGCTGGCAATACTGATATCTAAAAGTCTTCTCTTCTAGAAGCTTATTGCTGTCCAGGAAAGAGGAATATTTCTTCTTTTTTTTTTAACCCTCCCCAAAGCAGTGTCATTGGCTTCTTGGTTGATAAGGTCTTTATTGCAATTTTGGTAACTCTTGTGCTATTTTTTCCCCCTTCCCCTCCAAGGAGTGAAGCCCCATCAATGCCAAATTTGTGGGAAGACGTTTTCCCAGAGCGGTAGCAGAAATGTGCATATGAGGAAACACCACTCCCGAATTGGAACAGCTGCCAGCAGGGAGCGAGAACAGCCAGGTAAGGAAGGGAGGAGACTCTGTGGGGGGCAGTGCCAGAAAGAATTAGTGGATGGTCCAAGAGAATGGAAGATGTTGGTCCTGAAAAATAAGAGACCACAAGCCAGTAAGGAATAAGACTGTTTGTCTTGGAGATGAGGATAGATTTGCTCACCTCCCCTTCTCCAGGATAGAAGACAAAGGTATATTTCTGTATTGTGGTCAAGGGGCAGATAGGTTTTTATTGTTTTCAAAATTTACAGGAATCTAGTATCTTTCCTTTACATGGAATTTGTGCCCATTGATACAACATTTTTGTTTAAGCAGTCTGTTTTTCTGAGCAACGTGAACTATTTAAAGAGAAAGCCAAGCCTGCGATGAGATCCCACCATACTAAGGCTCAAAACAATAAATATAGGAGTTACCATCCATTGGAGTGCCAGATGCCCAAAGAGTAGGAACAGATAAAATAAGTGTCTGGGGAAGAAGTCTGTGTGCCTTGAAGGGGAGCAGGGATTGTATCTTATATTGCAGTATCATTACATGATGAAAATCTTGGTTTGCCCTGGCTTTTTTCACAATAGAGTCACTGATGGGCAGCAGTTTGCTGGAAGAATCTGCAGTGCATAGTAAGAGTCTCATCTCCATAAACTCTCAGCCCAGCCTTGGTGTTGAGTCTCTGCATCTGCCAGACACCGAGTCTATTATTGGAGTAGAGGAGGGTGAGACCAGCTGCTCTTTTTTCCGCCCTCTTATATGTGGTGACTGAAGTGGGATCGATCATATAATTCCTCCTAGAAGTTCACCATGTTGCAATGGAGGAGTGAACATTGCTTTAACTGTGCACAGAGTGGGTGGGTAGACGGAGAATGAATCATAAAACTGGAGTTGGAGAAGACCTACTGGACCAAGTTTCTCTCTTGCAGAGCTTAAAAGGGGAAGTCTGCTGCTTAGGTGTTATTTAGCCCATGTCATGGAACGCCATTTCCAAACTGTTTATGCAGTCCATTCTCCTAAAGCCTAAAGTGTTTGTTTTGCTGGAGTACCTGGGTGTCCCAGTTAAGGACCAGGACCTCGTTGTGCTAGGCACTGTACAAATATTCAGTATCTTGAGCAACAGGCCTGCCTTCCATCCTTTACCTTCAAAGACTATATTCTAATACGTCTCACTGTCAGAAGCTGACTTACTATCTGAAATAAATGTACTACTTGGTATCATTTAATTAGATTTGCTGTGTTCTTTTCCTGCTTTCCTCAGTCACTTTTTCCTCCAAAATTTTTTTGGTATTTCAAGTTCTTTAAATGAGTCTACCATGTAGATATTTTGAGTTTTTGTAAAGACTTTCTTTAGAATTGGCATTATTAAGAATGCAGAGTTTTGCTAAGATACTATAAACCAGCTCCTGTGTGAAGCGAATGCTTTGAGTTTATATTGCTCTCTAGCTGAATGTAAAGGTAGTGCTGCTGTTGGTAAAGGTAGTGCAGTTTGGAGGTTCTTGCAGAAGCTGGAGCAGGTACCTGTGAATTGGGATCTGATATGGTTTGGCTACCATCTCATCAGCTGATGAGAGATGCTCCAGTGAGAAGTCTTCTTTGCTACAGTATTTCTGCAGGTTAGCTGAACAGGCAGTAATTCTTTTAACTAAAAATTACAAAATATTTTCATAAAACGCAAAAATCCAGAGCAAAAGTTGAAATTCTTTATTCCCATACCTTTTTTGAGATATACTGAGAAATTACAAACCTCTCTTAGGATTACATAAATGTAATCCTACTTTAAGAACAACACTTTGTTTAGCAAGAAGGGTGCTAGTGAGTTTCAGTTACATAATTTGGTGCTCTCACTGTCATCACTATTTCAGCAATTTCTGTTTAGGGACCAGTATTAAGACTTGGATTTCTCTGTATTCATGCTTGTCACCTTAGTCATTATTAAAAGGATATGGCATAATATTATATATTAATTTAAAGTCAAGCCTTTGTTCTTCGTTTCTTAAGGTTTTCCTTTACACTTCGCGTACTTGGAAGTTTCATTTTCCAGCATCATCAAGTATTATGGAAATTAGCCACCAATTTTTGAATACCCCTTAAAATGTATGTATTCAAATTTCACTCCTGCTGCTCCAGATATACCCATACAAGCTCAATCAGCTTAAGACCACAGACTTGGAACATGGAAGAAATCTTCTTTCCTTCCTCTTGGAAGGTGACAAGGCATGGTGATAATGATTACGTAACTGTGCTTTTCCAGGGGATACAGGAGAAAGAACAGCCTGTGTTCTGCACCATCAAACCTATGCAGAAAGCAGTGCACTGGTAACAGCCTTCCTTGAACCCTCCCAGGTGCTTAAGTCTCTTCTCAGCATGAAGACAGTAAGAAGCACTGCTGCAGTCCAGCATATCTTCCAGCAGTGGAAGTGTAACATAGCAGCCTGTAACCCCAGGGCCTTAAATTCTTGGATCTAGTACCTTGTTGGGATTAAAAATGTCATTATTTCCATTTTCTATTTTTATCTAATGTGGTAACTCTTACAGGTACTGTATTTCTGATTTGATGATGGGGTTCTGTCATTACAGTGTATGGAGAAAAGGATTGAGGTAATGAAGAGAAACATGGTTTCTATTTAAAAAGTGAGGAAAAGGTGACTCAAAGAAATAGGACAGTGCAGAAACATGATAGCTATTTAAAAATCTTTTAATCTCAAAGTGCTTTGATACCACAATTCTTAGGAAACATTCCAGGTGGCAAGGGTTTGTATTTTTTGAGATTGTTGGTACTGTCAGGTAAAGGAAGACAACTAATGTGTGAACTATACCATTCAAGATGTGCCAGGCATTTGAGTGCAGTGTGCTGACAGGTAATACCTAATCTTTCTTCCACCAAAGTAGGAACAATAGCAATCCGAAGTGATGCATTATTTAATTACAACCTTTTTCGTAATTCTGGTTGGTTTTCAGGCCAAGTGAATGACCTAAATTAGTAAGATGTTAAAACAGTTTCAAATAATGACACATGGGAGATTTTTTAATATAGAAAGACTATTGCTTCTCCTAATGGGAGGAGGGAACAGAGCTGGTAACCAGTAAACAAAGAGTTAACACCAGAGGGGGACTTCCCACTGAATCTTCTCCCAATGTAAGTCAAATCCTGCTGGTTTGGGTTGGGTTGTTTTTTTTTTTTTTCAGAAATACCTTGTTTAAAAGCATTCTACCATACACATACACAAACCAAGGTTTGGCACACTGAAAAGCATTCTCCCCTTCCTGTGTGCTTCTGTGGCACAAACACAAGGAGCTGACACTAGAGGATGCACCTCTTCTATCTTTCATATCTACCTTTATCCAAAGATAGTTCAACCTTTTCAACTTGTTTTGCTGCCTGTTAAAGAAAGGAATGCTTGCAAAGACTTAAGAGAGGGTGCAGGGTTTGCTGGGTTGGACAAGACATGCTCTGAACAGCAGCTGGTCTGTTTTTTCTTTACTAAGTTCTCACATCTCACTTACCCCAGAGCAATTTGTAGGTGTCAGCCTAAACCATAAAGTTCCTGAAGATTAACCTGGAGAATCTTGAATTAAGAAAATCAAGAGATGATCAATGGATTCTTCTGCCAGATCTTATGTTGCCATTTCCTTTCCACTCTGTTCCTCTTGAGGTTCTCCTCCCTGTACAGTACAGGTGTCTTTTTCACCCCGAGGCTTGGGCACTCTGCAGAAACAGTGACTGTCCAGAATACTGGAAAAGGTTTGCAGTGCTTACTTGCTGCTTTACCCCATGCATAAGAAATAGAGTGCAGTCATAGGAATTAAGATAGAGAAGCCATTTTGCTCAGTAAGAGGAGTGATGATGTTGATTTTTCCTACACTAGACGACACAAACTGGAACAAGGGAAGTATTTTTAGTAAAAGGCAAACAAGCTGTATTGCATTGTTTTTATTACCTGTGAATGTCAGATTCTTCTTCTAGCAGGTAAGTGGCATCTTTCCCTTTTTTCCTTACAAATTCTTCGCTTAGCCCCAGCTGCTGAAGGGTTTGTCTGTAGTGACGCTCTGCTTCTTGACAAGCGTCATGCTATGAAATCAAAACTTAAAACAGTAAGCATGTAGAGCTGGGGCTTCCTCATAACAGTCCAATAGTTCTAAAGTTCATGGCTGACACTCCTAATGAGAACAAAAGGACAGCAAAAGCCCAATCCAAAAATTTTTGTTATCCATACAGTACCAAAACTGAATACTAGGAAAATGTCTCACACCTCTGAAAGCCAGAGCTCACCTTTTCCTGCTTCTCTCTCTTTTTTTCTTCCTTCTTCTGTTCTGTTTCTACAGCATCCAGTCTTACCAGACAAACATACCTGTGTCTGAGCTCTGACCTTTTACACTAGAATTGAGAATATGTGCAAAAAAGGGTTGTGAGAAATTCTGGAAGTGTGTTTGCTTTTAATTTGTAGGCACTAATGACAGTGGAGTTCAATAAATGGAGAGCACCTGTCAAATAGCTTTGTATCGGCTCATCTTCATGAAACTGAAAACCAAGCATCCTGGATACTGTATCCTCACTGCCTCCAAATAACCCCTGCAAATTTATGTAGTCTGAGAGGACCATTTTCCAGAGGGATTCGGCAATTCCTAAAGATTAGGATGCTCTGTATGGAAGGATCAATACCCTGTCTTGACACAAGTGAATGTGATCAATACTGGTGAATTCTTACCAACCTGGCAAACAGAAATGTTACCAATATTTATCATACAAATGTGTCTCTGCCTTCATTAACCACTCATCTGAACAGAAAGTCTGACCCAGGAGGGTACTTTCTATTGAGAAATCTTAAATCAGCATATTGTCAATGTATTGTCATTGTGTCTGTAACCAGATATCATCCCTGCAAGGAGACAGAACTGAAAAGGAAAACCCAGGAAAAAAGATACTTAAAGAGAGTGAAGATTGTATCTGTACCTCAAGTGCAATACAGATACGCAGCCGGTCCTGTGTGATGGATGAGATGTGCTGAATGCAGCCCCAGACAGCAGAGTTTGCAAGTGATACAAGCTGAGTAACTAGAGGTCCAAAGAAAAAGTGCTCAACTGGAGAGGGTTTTAAGAAAAAAAGTTTAAAATAGACTGTAAGCTATGGTGTTCAGGTACAGAATAGGTGTTCATCCGATTTCTGGTGTGATAAGGCCTTGATTTTGATCAGACTGTATCTTTGGATTGCAATATATAGTAGGGACTGGAAAGCTCTACAACCAAGAAATAACTCTTAGGGTTTTTTTCAAGTGGTGGGAGAGAATTTAAATTCAGTGGCCCTTTCATGTATTATTTTGAGTGTAGCAAAGAGACTATGCAACCATTTGCATCTCCTTATCCGTGAACTAACTTGAGACTAGATTTCTTAATGCCTGTTTTAAATGAAAGGCAATGTATCATGTTGCCCAGAAACACTCTGGAACTTTGACCTGTTACCTTGGTGACCTGTTCAAAGAGGTATGGTCTGTTCTTGACTCGGAGCTGCATTTCTTCCAACTCCTTTCTGTATTCCTTTGTTCTCTCTCTCATTTTTTGCCTGAAATGGGAAAGTTGCCTGTATAATAGAGGTTTCCTGTGACTGTATCTAATCAGGGATGAGGAATTCTCAGGAACCTCTCTGTCCTTCAAATAGCTCTGGTAGTTCTCTCGGTTTCAAATGCTGGGCAAAACCAATCCTACTGCCGGCAAGTTACAGACCCTTTAAAGAGCTTTACTACTAGACTGTAAGCAGAGAACCAGTGTTCACATTTTCAGAAAAACTTGTCTTATGTGTGCTTTACCAAATTATACATTTCAGTTGGCTTGTTTGTACAAATGAGTTTCTACAAATGTTAATCTAAAGGAAATTATTCTGTATGAAAGGAGTAGTGTGGGGTTGTCACATCCCATTCCACAAATGGATGTGGAATGGGTATGACAGCCAAAACCTTAGGCTAGGAAAGTTCTTAGACCCAAATCCTCCTAAAGAATTATCTGATGTTCCCCAGTTAGTAGAGCAAATTATTATTTCTCTGAAGAATAGAATACTGACCAGTTCTGTTTCAACTTCTCCTTGTGTGTTTCCTCCAGGCTTTTATGTGGATCCAGGGCTTTTGCTCGGCTGTTCACCGACTTCTGGATAGCTTGACATTTCTTTTTCTGCTTCTCCAGCCAATAAATTCCTTCTTTGTCCCCTTCGTTTTTGTTATCCTGGGAGCATCTATATAGAAGAAAGTTACTAATAAGCTCATTTTAGACTGCCAGACTACATGCTTCACTTTTGTAGTCCTTGAAGGAGAAAAGCAAATTTCAGACACACAAGTGTGCAGCTCCCCAGTCAACTTGGAAGCAGGACAAGAATTAGCAAAGAATGAAGACAGAAACATATAGGAAAGGTATCGCTGATGTAGTTGGTGTGATGAGGGAACACACTGACCTTTTTTCCTAAATTAAGTCATTAGCTGGTGTATGGTCTTGTAGACAAACTTTTCTACTTACCTAATAGCCGATTCCCTTTTTCTAGTTGCATCTGTAATATGCACTGGAAGGGTATTGGAAGAGAGAGAGGAAAGTCCAGCCAGAGAATGACTTTTTTTCACTGAAACCTTGGAAAGTTGCTGAGAATCCTGGGGAAGGAAAAAAAAAAAAAAGGAACTTCATCTTCATTTGGAGCACTTGTTCACAGCACAGAATCTCCTCTGTTCTTCCCGCAAAGAGAACAGTTGGGGTATGTGGGCAATGCACTCATTCTTGTCTCTTCTGTCAGTAGGGATTTATATGGGGCTGAGGGGAAGGAGACTTGATTAGGAGTATGGAAGGGTGGCTGAGCCTGAGCTATCATAACTCATCTCTGTGTGGAATTTTGCTCTCTCGTTTGTCCTACAACGCTGCAGCACTCCCAAGGCGAGGATGGAGGTCACAGGACATTAACCACCCATAAATAAATGCTATAAATTCAGTAAGTTGCTACATTAATGAGAAAAAGCAGAAATATCTAGTCATCTCACCTTTATCTTTTCATTAGCCTGCCTCTGCCTGCCACGGAGATTGGAAGTTCTTAGCTTGAATGGCTTATTATGAGTTGCCTCTTTGATTTCTTGTCTCCTTACTGCTTCCCTCTGAAATGCCCAGTAAAGTCCTTCAAAATCCGGTATCGTTACATTAATCCTTGGCTTGAAGCTGAAACTTTTGTCCTGCAAGA